>NC_090193.1:38074322-38269322 GCF_024679245.1 Pseudorasbora parva
ATGATTAATTACAATGTTAGTACATAGTAGTTAAGGCCACCTAAAATAAAGTGGGTCCAAAATAATTTCTGCGTTTAGATGAGAAGTGCATATTGTTGGCTTTTGATATTGATATTGACACATTTGAGATAATGTGCCCATTTAAATGCCAACTATTAACATAAAGCATTCTATATTTTAATATTCTGACATTAACAATAACCTGTAAAACTTTAAAAAGAGATTTTCATTCATATTAATAGCAGAGCTCTTTGGGACTGACTGCCTCTTGTCAATGTTAATGTCAATGTTAATTTAAGAATACTTAAATATCAGAAAATACAAATAATTATTTATTGAAGATTGGTGGCAATAAGGCCCGTGAGCCATACTTTACAGTGATTTTAGCACAGTTAATGGAGCTTTGGCCTAAAGTTCACCAGTTAACCAAGGTAAAAAGCATTGTAACGCATCTTTATATAATACACCATACAATACATATAATATAATACATATAATACAAAAGATAATAAATAACCTGATGGAGAGGCCTCTTAGATCTTCCACATCGCCAAACCGTAGATTGAGTCTGGTGAATAACAAAATACATCAGAAAAAAAGTATTAAATACCAGTCATGTGAGCTCTTTAGGTGTCAAATAAACCAGACTGAGGTGGTTTGCAGGTCTGGTTGGGTCATTAATGTATTAAAAAGACATCAGAGGATTTCCATATACCATTTATTGTGATATTAAAGAGGACCTATTATGCTTTTTTCACTTTTCTTTAGTGAGTAATGTTGCTGCTGTTTGAGCATGAAAAAGCTCTGCAAAGTTCTTCTCTATATCAGTGTAATTGTTTCTGAACTTCCTGAAACGCCTCTATTATAGTCTTGAGTTTTCTTCCATCACAATATTCCTCATTTAAATAATTCATACGCAGAATAAAGGGACGGGGCCTGGTTCAGTTAATTAGTAGTGTGTTGACTGGCGGTTATGGTAAGGGGCGGGACATTTCCTACACACGCTGGAAGCGCTTGACCAATCACAACACACTGGTCCAGCCGACCAATCAGAGCACAGTGTGCTTTTCAGAAGGAGGGGCTTCATAGAGACAGGAACTAAACAGAGCGTTACTGACAGACTGGAAGAGATGAACTGCAACAATGGAGAATATGGGGACAATGTGTTTGTGTGGAGGAAATTCATTTATTTTTAGTAGACTTGGACTGTGCATCAAAATCAAATATGATCAAAATAATAAAATAAAAGAAGGGACAACAAAGGAAGATTATACTTGTTGTGTGGGATGCAGGTGATGAGTCAGCATGGTCATAATTAATGTCAAACCAGTAATAACTTTGCCCAGTGGCCCCTTAGAAGAAAATGGCGTTTGTATATAATTGTGGAAAATCTATGAGGTGACTATCAAGAAAGATAAATAGAATGATGCCTATTGGATGAGATAGAAAAACAAGTGGCAGTCGGCAATCATTACGAAGAAGGCTAGATAAGTTTATGTGGCAAAGAGAGTGGGGAGTAATGCACGGGCAATGAAAAAAGTGTGAGCTGATATTGAGATGTCAGATGTTCAGCTGACATCTCACCTTGTTGTTCTTACAATAAAGTTTACCTTCCTGAGACCTGGAGCTTCGACTCTTCTTTGACATATTGAGGACAATTAGGACTTAGAATTTGCCACAACATTTTCTGAACATCCAAACATGAAGTTACATGGAAGCAGCTGAACTTACATGGCTTTATCTTTACTGCAGAAGGAGCCTTTGGTGTCCACCGGTGCGTCTGGGCTGAAGGTTCTCTCTGTGAGGTCCACTAAACTGTGATTTCTGTATCTGATGGCCAGTTTGCGGGCCCTGAAGAGGATGCAGGTCTTGCCGTTGTACGTCACACTCAGAGGAGAGTATGGCAGAAATCCTGGAGACTGCAGCAACTTCCTGCGTGGAGGAGCGTGAAGCTGCCATCCGTACGGCTGAAACATGAGCACAGCAAGGTAACAAACAGACAAGTTTGGGGTTGCCAGGTTTTCATAACAAAATCCACCCTATTGCAACTCAAAACTAGCCCAAAACAAGCCCAATCAAATTTTTTGTGGTTTCCTCGTAAAAATGCATTCTGGGGGGTAAAATATGTTTTTTTGGCAGGGATCCCTGCTACAATTAGCATTTCCGGGGCTAAATATCACATAATTGGGGTCACTTCAACACGTGGACATGAAAAACAGCCCGCGGCAACAGTGTTAAAGTAGCCCAATTACGCGGGAAAACCACAGACTTGGCAACACAGGTTGGTAATGTTTTTGAAAGAAGTCTTTTTAGGCTCACCAAGGCTGCATTTATTTGATTAAAAAATACAGTAAAACCAGTGAAATATTTTTACAATTTAAAACAGCTGTTTTCTATGTGAATATATGGTGCAAAGCTGAATTTATCATCATTACTCCAGTCTTCAGTGTCACATGATCTTTCACAAATCATTCTGATGTGAGGATTTGATGCTCAACAAACATCTATAATAATGTTGGAAAGAGTTATTTTTTTTAAATAGAAACCTTGATACATTATTTTCAGGATTCTTTGATTAATAGCAAGTTCAAAAGAGCATTTATTTGAAATATATAGGGGGGGGGGGGGGAGAAGATGCATTCTGGGGGGTAAAATATGTTTTTTTTTTGGCATGGATTCCTGCTACAATTAGCATTTCCGGGGCTAAATATCACATAACTGGGGTCATTTCAACCCGCGGACATGAAAAACAGCCCACGGCAACAGTGTCCAATTCTGCGGGAAAACCACAGACTTGGCAACAGTGGTTGGTAATGTTCATAAGTTCATTAGAGCATTTATTTGAAATATATACTTTAGGTATTCAGTATATTCAATGTATTCAAGGTAACAAACATACAAGTTTAGGGTAGGTAATGTTTTTTAAAGAAGTCTTTTTAGGCTCACCAAGGCTGCATTTATTTGATTAAAAAATACAATAAAAACTGAAATATGTTTACAATTTAAAACAGCTGTTTTCTATGTGAATATATGGTCAAATCGTATCCCTGTGATCAAAGCTGAATGTTTTTATCATCATTACTCCGGTCTTCAGTGTCACATGATCCTCCACTAATCATTCTCATATAAGGATTTGATGCTCAACAAATATTTATGATTATGTTGAAAATAGGTAATTTTTTTATAGAAACCATGATATATTATTTTCAGGATCCTTTGATTAATAGAAAGTTCAAAAGAACAGCATTTATTTGAAATATTTTTTTTGTAGCATTATATATGTCTTTACTGTCATTTGATCAAATTAATGATCAAATTAATGATCTTAACAGCATAAGCTTTTCATCTAAAGTTATGAACCACAAAACAGTTGATTAAGCAAAAAAAAGGTAACATACATCCAACTAATATATATCAGTTGTTTTGGCCAATCAAAAAACAAAACGCACTAATAAAAGTGTGCCAGCTCCCGCAGGTGGGCATTTATGAAACATATTGTGTGACAACTAGCCCCGTTCTCCCCTATGGTTGCTGTTATATACATTTAAAGGGATAGTTCACCAAAAATGAAAATTCTGTCATTAATTACTCACCCTCATGTCAATCCAAACCTATAAGACCTTTACATTTAAACTTTAGCAAGAACCAATGAGGTTCATTCTCATGATACGCATCACGATTGAGCTTCAGCAAGAACCAATGAGGTTCATTCTCGTGTTACGCATCACATTTGAGCTTCAGCGAGAACCAATGAAGTTCAATCTCGTGGGTCATTGTTTGGTTGAGCTTCTGTTCATGTTCAATGTTTATATGTGAATAAAAGCCTAAACTCAATCTGTTCATTAAATAAAGTGATTGAGTCTCTTCAAAATAAAATTTGTTTCAGTTGCGTAGCTGTCAATGGAGGGACAGAAATCTCTCAGATTTCATCAGAAAGATCTTCGTGTTCCGAAAATGAACGAAAGTCTTACAGATTTGGAACGACATGCGGGAGAGTAATTCATTTTTGGGTGAGCTCTCTCTTTAATACTGTAAAACAGAAAGAGTCATTTTGGGGCACTGTAATGTATCATAAATCAGAATGAAATTCCTGATTAAAATGTAGCATATCTGTAATCTGTTTTTCCAAAGACAGTGCAGTCTGTCAAGGATTAAATTCATCTTGTTTGGAGGTTGGAGGGAAATCTGCACCCCAGCGGCGGCACAAGGTGACATTGGACACATCTCACCTGCAGCGCTCGTCTGAGGCGCGCTTCAGCCACAAACACCGAGCCTTCGCCGTCTGCACAGAAACAACACACCAAAACACTTCAAAACATACTCTTAGAAGAAAAGGTTCTATATAGAACCTTAAAAGTTATTTTATGCTAAAAAGGTTCTATAATGACAAGAAAGAACCCCTTTGGCTCCCTAAAAAGGCTCTATATAGAACCTTTTAGGGGTTCCAAATATGTAGCAGCGATAGAACCTTTTCTTCTGAGAGTGTATTTAGTTATATAATATGTATTCAAACACATATGCAAATGTTAATTTACTAAAACAATTAATTGAAGAAGGTTTTAACCCTGTAAGACCTGATATAAGAAATTTAGTTTAGACAATCTTTCAATTAGATGTTTTAATTTAAATCACATTTGACACATTAGGCGTTAATATTAGGCATATTTACATTAGGCCTTCACCGTCTGCACAGAAACACCACACCAAAATACATATTTAGTTGGGCTGCAAAATTAATCACATTTTTAATCTTGATTACAGATGTCTCAATTATGTAATCGTTCAATAAAATGTAATCGCAATTACAAAAACGAAAGAGGCCACATCTCTACTTAATGTTTTTTTTTTGTTATGTTTTTTTCCCCATTGTTATTTATTTTTAGTATAACTTAATACCATGCATATTTTACTTTTTTAATTTAAAGAAACCAAACCAATGGACTGTTTTCAGTTTGTTTCTTTTGATATAAAAATTTGGCATGCAGTCGCTTCAAACTATGGTATAAAGCTATTCAAAACTTCATTCAATGTAATTGTAATTTATAATTGCAATTACAATTTCCCTGGAATAATCGACAATTATGATTTTTGTCATAATCATGCAGCCCTAATATTTAGTCATATGTATTCAAACACTGTAGATACTGCTGTTCATTTACTAAAACACTGTATAGAAGAAGGTTTAAACCCTGTAAAACCTGATATATGAAATATTAGTTTAGACAGTTTCTCAATTACATGTTTTTTTTTTAAATCACACTTGATACATTAGACATTTATGGCTCTTGATATTGTGAGAATATGGAGGGAAAATATGCAAAACAAAATATGCAGTTTGGTGCAAATGCTGATATTTATATGGCCAAGGAGTGTGATGAAATACTGATGCTTGTAATGTAATCAATGATCTTTATCATGATATAAAAGACTATAAACATAAAGTCCATATTAATATCAGTTGTCACTCTATATCTCCCAAAAATCTGCCTTAGTGAGATGATATTTAAATGCTTAGTTTCATAGTTTTTAAACATATAATGCAATGCAATACAAAGATGTTTGAGACATAAATAAACCTTTCTCAAAAACCTGATGATCATATTTGATACTCAAATTTGAACATGATAAAAAAAGAAGAAAAAAAAGATGGATATGGATAATCAAACAAAGTTGCTTTAGTTCAAAAGTGTTCATCTTGAAATATAACTAACAATATCAAAGTTATTCTTACGTTTACTTAATAAAAATCAGTAAAGATTTCATAGCAAAAAACACTATAGCTGAAGGCAGATGTTTTTACTATTACACTAAAAGGCTTTCACTTGCTTAAAAAGTATACCAATCAGACGACAGACGCTATGTATAGATTTTGTGCAACAGGTTTTGATCAGGCTTTAACCCCTTGGGCCCTATTTTAACGATCTGAAACGCAAGTGTCAAAGCGTGAAGCGCAAGTAACTTTGTGGGCGGGTCTCGGCGCTGTTGCTATTTTCCCGGCGGGATAAATGGCTCTTGTGCCCGGCGCAAATCTAAAATGGGTTGGTCTGAAGTAGCTTCATTATTCATAGGTGTGGTTTGGGCGTAACGTGAATAAACCAATCAGAGCGTCATCCAACATTCCCTTTAAAAGCAGCTGTGCAAGGTCCATTATGGGTCGCTATTATTATGGCGTATTTACCAGGCGCACGCCAGGAGCGGTCCACAGCCGAGGAGACTGATGTTCTTGTAAGAGCAGAAAGACAGAGAAATTGTGTTGTATGGGGATGGGAGAAACCCACCCAAAATAGCGTCCGTTAAACAGGCGTCAGTTAAACAGTTTTTTCAGTTTTTCAGTTGATTTTTTTTCCTGGTTCTTGACGGACAAACCAATTTGTCAGATGTCCTTACATACATATATGTCTTGCCACTATTGGGCAAACAGGTCTGATCCTTAATTACTACAATTTGCCTGAATAATTTGTAAGCTAGATTTATGCCTATTTTTTCACATCTTCATGGCACACCACAATGATTTCCGTCATCTCATGTGTTAATATTTTTTTAGTGTAACAATTTATGATTTGCAAAAATAACTGTTGCATCTGTGTAGATTACATGAGCAAAGTGTATGCGCGTTGTGCACGCTATACATTATGGTCAAGCATGCGCCCTTAAAATAGCATAATGAACAACGCGCAACGCGCCGCTGACTTTAGACCAGGTTTTTTCTGGTCAGCGGCGCAATTGTTTAATGGAGCAGCAAAATAGCACCAGGGATTGTTTGCGCCGGAACACGCCTCCTTTTTTGCGCTGAACCGCCCAGGGAGCGCAAGTTCATGCACTAGTTTAGCGACGTGCTTCTGTGGAGGGAAAAGTGCGGTTTGCTTGGGTGCAAAAATAGAAATGACACATGCGTCGGTGTACAAAGTCAATTGCGGTGGGTGCAAGATAGGGCCCCTTAACTGTCACTGTCCCGTATACGGGACGCCTACGTTTACTTCACTGTATTTCACTTAAATCTAAAATGTAATCATGACAAACTATATATTGTTGGAAAGGTCTAATGCCCCTGAAGAGATATGTGTCCATTGTTTTATGATAAAAATTACATGACAGTAAAATAGTACTTTATGACAAGAGTGCCACACAAAAAAAAAAAACTACATCATAACAGCAGTTGTAACCTTTAACTACTTTATAATGAAAATCTTTTCTTATCTTGACAAAACACATAATTTCTTGACAAAAAACATATCATTTGAAAGGTCTGAGTCTCAATGTTCCATATTTGGTGACTGTTTTATGATGTAATTGATATTTGGACAGAAATTTACAGGAAAATACATCAAATAAACAATCAATGGAAACTGATTGACACCCGGTGGCTATTTTTGGTATAGAGCCTAAACAAAATCTCATGGGGACTTCAATTTTTGTGATATCAACTTCAAATTTGGAACACAATGTGGTTAGACATATGGCTTTGATTTCATAGTAATTTTGGAGTAAAACATATTTTGTAAAAATATTTATTTTATATAAAATAAAAAATATTTAGTACTGTATTTTTCATTTTCAATTAATTTAAACTTCCATAACTTTTCTATTATTTTATATTTTGAAATGCTTTCACATCAGCAATAATCTGCCGATTGTCATCTTTAAATCAAGTCTATATTCCAAAGCATTCTTGAATTACAGCCCTTTAAGTTTGGATAGTGCATTTTCATGACTATTCTCAAAAAGGGGGGTGACAGTTAAAGGGGTTAAAGGGTTAAATACTACAAAAGATATTTATTCTCATATTTATCAAAACAACTTACTTTCTTGAATGCTGATGTCTTGGGATAGTGCATCATCTGAGCTGCAAGTATAAGAATTGAAGTGTGCATTATTAATCTACCATCATAAACATTTAGCTGCAATCATTTCATCTAGTTGGATCCAGTCATTCAGTCACACTCAACTGCAGATAGGATCTTCGCATGTTATGAATATGAATGAGAAATAGGAGCTTTGATGCTGTGAGTCACTCCTGAAACGTCACCATCCGTGAAGTGAGACCGACTCTCTTTCAAGTCACTTTTTACGCTTTGTTCTGTTGCCCCAGGAAAATCCCATTGCTCAGGAAATCTCAGTTATAAGTATCAACTTTGCTTCAGATGTTTCTCCTGAAAATGCCTCAAGAGAAATAAATATAGACATAAATGAGTAAATGAAGCAAGAGATATAAATCTTTTGGAGAGCATCTCAGATACATTTTTGAGATTCTTCTGAAAGTCTCTAAAAAGGGTGTTTTTCGCAGCGATGCCTGATTTTTTTTTTCTCAGGAGAAACATCTGAGATCAGCAGAAAATGTCTCAGTTTGCTCTCCTTTTATTCTTATTGCTGTCTAGAAGATTTAATGTGCTGTATGTTGTGATTTCTTCAACAGCGAGACAGATTACTCAAAGATGAAGCGTTTAAACGTCTAATCACTGAGTAATGCTGCTAGGATGGGCTTAACCTGCATCTCAGAGCTGATTACGGGTCAGTCTGACTGGCGCTGGATCATAATGTCGGTCAGGGATCAAAGTAGGATGTGAGAAGGGCTTCATTTAGCAAGGATGACAGATGAAGCAGAAGAGATTCTGACACACTCAAACACAAACACACACACACACACACACACGTCGTGTTTCCATGTTTTATGGGGACTTTCCATAGGCGTAATGCGTTTCATACTGTACAAACTGTACATCCTATCCCTCTACACTGCCCCTGCCCCTAAACCTACCCATCACAGGAAACATCCTGCATTTTTACTTTCTCAAAAAAACTCCTTCTGTGTGATTTATAAGATGTTTTCCTCATGGGGACCTAAAAATGTCCCCACAAGGACAAGGATTTCGGATATTGCCATCTTTGTGGGGACATTTTGTCCCCATAACGTAGGGATTACCAGGTCACACACACACACACACACACACACACACACACACACACACACACACACACACACAGCTAACCCCTGCCACTCTCACACCAGAAATGCGGCAAAGCAGTTTGAGAAACTTTACTCTATATTTACAGATATGATGAGACGGAGACGCATGTACACAATTTCCCGCTAACCATCCCGACAGCTCTCAAATATAAACACTTCATACAAAATGTCAGAAAATTAAAAAAAATATATATAGAAAAAAAAATGAATGCACATTCACTGTCAATACAGCTCAACTTGTGTTTAACCAATTTTCCTTTTATTTCTTTTTCTTTTTGCAGACACTATTGTTATTTTAGAATTACTATATACAATAATATAGTTTATAATAAATAAATAATCATTATTAATCATGTTGTATGGTTTGTGTGTGTGTGTGTGTGTGTGTGTGTAATGTTTCCTGTGATGGGTAGGTTTAGGGGCAGGAGGAGTGTAGGGGGATAGAAAATACGGTTTGTACGGTATAAAAACCATTACGCCTATGGAGAGTATCTGTAAATGTAGAGTAAAGTTTCTCAAACTGCTTGGCCGGATTTCTGGTGTGAGAGTGGCAGGGGTTAATTTTGTATGTGTGTGTGTGTGTGTGTGTGTGTGTGTGTGTGTCTGTCTGTCTGTGCGTGTGCGTATGTGTGTGTGGCAGGGGTTAGTTTTGTGTGTGTGTGTGTCTGTGTGTGTATGTGTGTGTGTGTGTGTGTGTGTGTGTGCGCGCATGTGTGTGGCAGGGGTTAATTGTCATAACGAACGAGAAAAGTTGACGTGGAGCCTCTAAATCTTCAAACTCCAGAGAATCAACAAACGGTGAACAAAGGAGAGTCTGCTAGAGAACGAGACAGAGTTTGCGATAAAACAAGAATCAACATCTGCTTGGCTTTTCAGAGATGAGAGAATTGAGGGATTTTAAATGTTTGTGAAAGCGATGCGGAGATGTCTTTTTATTATTATTAAATTGTCATATCTCTCTAACATAGATCACTGAAAAGCATCATCTACTGTGAAGCTCATTTCATTGGCTGTTGTAGCTGTGCTGGAGTTTATTTAAGGAAGTATCTAAACCAACCAACTTTCCATCTATATCGCTTAAGGCTAGTAGTGAAGTTTTATGAGCAGTCGGAAAATCATATTCATCCGCACAGAGCCGAAACACAAACCAAAACAATGTTCTTCCGCTAAATGCAAGGTTTGTTTTTAATCTCTACATAATGTACCTTTAATGAACGTTTCTTTAAAGGGGTCATTGATTATGATTTCACCTTTTTAACTATAGTTGCTGTGTGATGTTGCTGTTTGAGCATAGACGACATCTGCAAAGTTATGACGCTCAAAGTTCAAAGCAAAGGGAGAGATTAACTTTTACAGAAATCTTTGTAAGAACTAGGGAGGGTATTCAATAAAATTTTCTTAGTCAATCGTTTGGAGAATTATCAATCGACTATCGATTAATCATTAATATTTTTATAATAAAATGAATTATTTCAATTTCAATTAACCCTGATAGCCCTGAGCTAGTGATGCGCGGGTCGTCTCATAACCCGCGGACCCCGTATGTCTATTTAATGGTCGCGGGTGCGGGGCGGGTTGTAAAAATATATACAGTGGTGCGGCGCGGGCCAAATATCTTCATAAAAGCGTCCCGCGGGTCGGTGCAGCACTAACAGTTCCCCTGAACACTGCAGGAGGAGTTCACATGCAGGTGTTCTTCTGGCGGCGCGTGTGAAATGTCTTCATCCCAGGTACAGTCAGTGGCTTATGCTTCAGCATGTCATATGAATATAATTTCATGGGTTTTATTTTATTCAAACGCCAAATAATCACGATGCTCACGTTTACAAGCCAGCGTCATTATAGTAGTCTATTGGTTACCGTTTTACAGAATCTATTTGATACTTCAGTTCAATGTTTGAGTGGTAGGTAATCACCGTAACGCCCGTTTCACACATACTCCGTCTGCAGTGCGTGTGCGGTGCGTATTTTTTTCCGTACCCATGTTAACGGATGACAGCTTTCACACTGCACGCGGATGCTGTCCGTCAGTCCGTTCCATGTGCGGTGCGTCTGCAGCAGTGCACGGATCGTTTTCGTACCGAGTCTATTTTTTGCTGCGCTGCACTGCTGCATTAAAGCGACAGAAAATCGTTCGCATTACAATAAACATGTACTGACGCGAAAATCTAGTAATTTCACCACAGATGCATATCATTTATAATATACTCTTGTTTCAAAGTCAACACATGGCTTTTTTCCTCAAGTAAAGCAACAAAACGACACCTTACCTGGCATTTAGGTAAAAAAATGTGCCAAAATGGAGAGCACTCGTACTTTCTTGGAGGTGAAAAGCAAAGTTCTTTTTTACCTGCAGGATTTCTTTTAAAAGGGGTTAAAAACGAAAGAAAAGATGAGAGTCGGCTGTTTTTGAATATACTATTGTAAGTTTCTAATTTAAAATGTTTGTGATTTAAGGCAATAACCTGTGTTTAAATGTTTTGCCACTTGTGTGAGCTAAATCTAAAGTATATAAATATGAATAAATGAATGTAATAAAATGTTGTTTAAATGTAGTAGGCTACGTAACCTGACTTCTATTAAAGAGTAAACAAAGAGAATTGGAATTCTGACGAGGCATGTTCAGTAAAAACTTTTGGATTTTAAAAAATAATGAATAAATGCTGTGTATGTGTATGCAACAGCGGATCAGTTGCGGACTGCAAACGCAGCATATGTGAAAGCACTACAGGGTGTGGGGCTCCTGCAACGCACACGCACCGCACACGCACTGCAGACGGAGTATGTGTGAAACGGGCGTAACAAGCAGGACAGCATCGGTCGGGCACGCCTCCTTCAGCTCACGCCGACGAGCAAACGCTGGTCACATGTTGACCCTCGTCCTGCCTTTAATCCCATCACTTTTTCCTTTCCTCTTATTGCTTTCCTCCAACAAAACCTTTTCTTTCTTATTTGTCTGTGCTGCTTCGGACATGACTATATTATCCGACGAACAAAGTTGGGCTCGCACGTCCGAATGTAAGGAAGTGTGTGTGTTGGTGGAAGTGACGTATATGCCGTAAAGCAGTCTAATTTTGTAGTTCTTTTTGTTCTCGGGTTACTACCCGAAACCCGAAGTTTAAAAGTACGATTAAAAACGATACAGACCCCATCAGGCTATGGCAGACGTGTCATTCAACCTATTGTAAGTCGATGTATCATCACAAGAGTCTTGAAAATATATTATGAAGGTTGAAAAGTTACCTAGTGCTGCTTTAATGAAGACTTTTTAAAAACCCCAATGAAAAGTTACCTAGTGATGCTTTAAACATAAATATATAGCCTACTGATACAGAGACAAAGATATTGACGGCAAAATATACTACAGAATATTTCATTCTGTAACAGGTGCAATATTTCAAAATGGATAATTGTTTTTTTTAAATTACAATTAGGCCTATATCTGTATTTATGTTAACCTAGAGACTCTCAAACATCAAAATGTCATTTATAAATATGTATTCATTTCAAAATTACATCTTTTCCTAAGCATAACCATTTTGCCTGGAAATGCTTCCAACACGCTTGCATGTCACGTGAAAAATAGGCTATATATACTCTCTATATAAGCTCTAACCAGTTAACATGGGACTTGAAATAAAAACGGCACACAGCCGTGACGCTCATGCCACAAAAACACCCGCTCTGAGGGGACTGACGTCGCCAGGATGCATAGTGATGCCAGTAACGCGTTACATAGTAACGCATTACTCTAATCTGACTACTTTTTTCCAGTAACGAGTAATCTAACGCGTTACTATTTCCAAACCAGTAATCAGATTAAAGGTACTTATCCAAGTCACTGTGAGTTACTATTTTAGTCATTTTCCTTAGTAAAAACCGACAGCTTATCAAAATTCTCAGCCCGAGTCCAGCTGGAGCCCGTGTTTTTTATTTATTTTATTTTTTTACATTGTTGCAGTCGTAAAATAATTCAGTTTTGTTTTTAATGTCAATGTAGTTATTTTTCGTTTCGTTTCTTTATAAACCTAATTAAGAAAAATGTTCAGAGCAATTTTTTGTTTGTTAAATTAAATTTTATATAGGCAAGACAATTCAAGAGTTGGTTTGAGAGACTAGGCTATTAAACATGCGGTTAACTCACTGGGTCGTCACATAAAAAAATTAAAACTTTAATTTAACAAACAAAAAACTGCTCTAAACATTTTTTGAAATGATCTTAATAAAGAAACGAAACGAAATATAACTACTTTGACATCAAAAACAAAGTAGGCTAGTATTATACCACCACAAAGGCATTTTTGACGAGCTGAGGCAGGCTGATAGATTAGCCTACTGCTCGCAACGGCGCTCAAAAAAACCCGAAACGGGCTACACAATCAAAAAAAAGAAAGAAAAGAAAGTACATGCAGGTTGTCTTATAGCCTACCTTACACTTCAGCAAAATTAATATAAATCCGATCTTCAATTCCCGCAGTATATGCTCATTTAACGGAGTTCACATCAAAGCAAAAGATTCTAGCATTTTATTCTGCAGCCCATTTCAAATTCAAAGATCGCAATATGAGAGAGAGCGACCTAAGCACTGGTAAGATCATTAGTCTCATTAATTTATATTGAAGATGATTGTGTTTTGTGTGACTTATTTTAAAGTTTAATTTACGGCCATTTGCGTTGGCTTGCTTTACTCATTTGCAGCGATGTTGCAGTAGCACCGTTATCTATCTGACTACAACATAACAAGCTCTCACACATTTATTTTTTAATTATTTGCCAGGAGTAAAATTTACACATGTGGTTTAAACAACCAATACATTTACATTTGTCCGGTTTAGTTTGAAATGCTTTCATGCACCTTCTGAATTGGTTTGTTTGAGTGATCGGAATTAAATACATCTCGAAAGACTCTCGGAAGGCATTAAGCCTACTCCTGGTCATTTCGCAATCAGATAGATAGGCCTACCTGGTCAGAGAAAACGAATGAAGGAACCAGTTGTAAAAAGGCCATAACTCTAGCAGCTGCACTGAAGAAACGGACTCTTTAACCCTGCGCGAGCCATATCTTGACAGTGGCGCAAGCTATCATGGTCTCATGTTGTTTCCAACAGCACATATCATTGTTCATTTTAATTATTAAAATAAATATAAAACGAAGGAGAAGCCTAAAAAAATGGGCGTAAAAAAGTCGGGACCGTCAGGCTCGGGCATAAATGCAATAAAGTGTGTTGCCAAAAACAGTTGTCATTTCTATTTTGTCAGGGGTGTTGTCGGCAACTGCTGAATGTAACTTATAAAGTAACTTGTAATCTAACTTAGTTACTTTTAAAATCAAGTAATCTGTAAAGTAACTAAGTTACTTTTTAAAGGAGTAATCAGTAATCAGTAATCAGATTACTTTTTCAAAGTAACTGTGGCAACACTGCAGGTAAGTTACCTCCTACCTAATTGCTGCCACACAGTGAAATTCATTTGATTGACTCACACTACGCAACGCAACCTGCATTAGATTTAAAAAATGCTTTAGATTAATCAATAACAAATGAATGTGATCGACATTATTCTTAACGATCAATTATAGATTGTCGATTAATCATGCCCATCCCTAGTAGAACTACAACAAATGGCTAGTAAGGACTACAACGAGCTTCTTCAAGCGTTAGTGATATCACTAACCCTACAATTTACATAAACCCTGCCCTGGGAATACGCAACAAAGGCCATGTTGAGTAGAGGAAGAGTTGTTGTAGTCGAGCACATTTGGGAATCGCCCAAGCTGTTATCTGTCTTATATCCGTCTTATAACACAAATGCAATAGCGTGGCAAAGCAAGATGACATAAGTTATAAACTTAAACTAAATTATCCCTGTTCTCTCTTCATCAGATATTCTCTGGCTCTGAGCGTTTTACAACTGTTCGCACACGAGGGAGATTATCATGACAGAATATGCTAATCAATGACTTGAAGATTGTTAACTCATAAATTCATCAACTAACATTCAGAAACGCCCGGTCTCGTTCTACATGTTGTCACTTCTTCTTGAGTCTCTCCATCATTATCCAACTCCAGTTTGAACATTAAAGGCTGAACAGTTTCTGACATTTTCAGTGTGTGTCTGCGACTGCGTGGTAAACGGAGCTGCTAACACAAGGTCTTGAAGCTCCGCCCACTTCTAGAAAACTGGGTGGGGAGCAGCAGCTCATTTGCATTTAAAGAGACACACAAAAACGGTGAGCTTTTGCTCACCCTCAAAAAGTGACAATTTTAGCATACTATAAAATATATATATATATATATATATATGTGTGGGTATTTTAAGATAAAACTTCACATACACACTCTGGGGACATCATCTGAGACTTATTGTACATCTTGTAAAAGGGGGCATAAAAGGACTCCTTTAATTTAATTGTAACCACTGATTTTCAATAATAAATGCATGTATTTGTTGTTCTTGTGCATTACCACGCAAATAAAAACTCATTTATCACCTCAGGACTCCCACAGCGCAGCAGAAGATTGTGACCCTGTACTGTTGCCCTTGTCCATGTAGGGGAGGATCTGTTTATTCACCTGCACTGTAAACAACATCAGACCTGTCTCGTTTCTTCCATCCATCTCTGTGCATCTATCTATCCATCCATCTATCCATCCGCCCGCCTATCTATCTATCTATCTATCTATCTATCTATCTATCTATCTATCTATCTATCTATCTATCTATCTATCTATCTATCTATCTATCTATCTATCTATCTATCTATCTATCTATCTCCATCCGTCCATCCATGTCTGTCCGTCCGTCCGTCCGTCCGTCCGTCCGTCCGTCCGTCCGTCTGTCTATCTATCTATCTATCTATCTATCTATCTATCTATCTATCTATCTATCTATCTATCTATCTATCTATCTATCTATCTATCTATCTATCTATCTATCGAGTCTTCATAAACTGAACTTGGCCTGTAGCCTACAGCACCTCCCAAAAAAACAAACTGATCAAGTAAATATAGCCAGAAAGCCAGAAAGAAAACACAAATCCCAGCTTCTACCAGCTTCGGCAGTGGCTTATCTGCTCAGCGCTGATCTGCTGTCGCTGTATCTGAACATGTGGGCCAGTGATGGACCACAGTCGGCACATTTATATAATCAATAAAATCTGCTGACCGCTTCAAAAACGCTCGGAGCATATTTCAGCTGGGATGCTCAGATTAGTGTGTGTCTTTAAAGTTCTGCCGGCATCTAGATGCTTCACCAAATCAAATCTGTTAATACACAGCTAAAGCCTGGACTGGCCTACATGTATTCAAACTCCATCTGTGCAAGTGCTAGAGGAGAAACGCTACACGTTCAGCTCACAAAGCAAAGATGTGTTTTTAATGTAAACTGCGAAATGAAGTCGATTGCAGAGAAGCTGTAGCCATAAAAATGACTTGGTGCTTAAAAAGCAATAGGACATAATTACTTTGTTGCTTCATAAAAGCGATCAAATCTGTTTAAGGTAACACTTTTGATGATTTCTTTATGTGTTTGTTTATTCTTTCAGAATTTTATATAACGCTAAGTGAGTCAAGAATTTAAATACTCAGATTTTCTGGAGAGAAAAAAAATTATTACTAATAATAATAACCTTATGCACCATCTGGTGGATAAAGATAAAATGCCATTCTGCCATCTTGAATTTAACACTGCATGCTTAGAAAGTAAAACATATACTAAACATTTTCATACATTTCTGATTTTTGCATAATTGACTACTTTCACTGTGTTTACACAGAGTATTTTGTGCGTACTGTAGTATTTTTACGACATAATGTTTTGCATATTGTCTATCTATCTATCTATCTATCTATCTATCTATCTATCTATCTATCTATCTATCTATCTATCTATCTATCTATCCAATCACCAAGTTAAAATCTACAAACTCATTCATTCAAAATGTTATTCATTAATGCATCAAAAGCTCAATTAAACACACATCAAGCTCATTTATATAATAAATGAATTATGTTTGTTCATCCCAACATGAATCAAAATGAAAAATGAAATGTCATATTTCATTCGTATTATCAACAGAAGCATGACATCAGGAGGATGTTAAACATTCCTGACATTCCTTCAGTGATGCTGATCATTCCTGCATCCCAGCCGGCTCTCATCTTATCTAACACACATCTCTGCCTCCAGTTTTAGTAGCAAATATGGATTTGCCCTGTAAACTGATGCCGATGGATTTCCTCTTGTGTTTCACTGCAAGAGCCCTTCAGTTGAGTCTCAATGCAGACACAATGTGCATGAAGGGTGGACAAAGGATGCCAGCACTTGTTTGTCTCTACCACATAAATGCTTAATAAATGCACAATATATTCACAATATACAGTCTTTGTTTCTTATTTCACCATCTGAATAATAGGATGAATATAATACCACGTCTCTGGCTTGTTATTTCAAAATAATTCACTCACCTTCCTTCCACAAAGGCAGACAGCTGCTCATAAGACGAGGATATCTGCAGGAAAACAAAGGAAAATAACGCAAGAGACATTGGGCGCCACGTTGATGCCATGTATACATCCAGATGAGTATGCCAGAGATGATGCTGAACGCTGCTGCTTCATAATCTGCCTGGATGACAGGCGCGACCTCAGCCGATGATTGACAGGCGCGGCGGCCAATCAGCGTCCAGTGGGCGGGTTGGTCCAGCGACACGGCCACGCCCGTTCAGAGAGCGTGTGCTGCTGACACAGTAATACACAAACCAAGAGGGGTTATAAACGATAGACCTAACTAATTAGCCGCTTAATTAACGAGCATAAGACAATGATATTGATTGTGAACTGTGGCAGAAGGTCGAAACTAGTCTGTTCCTGCATTATTTTGCATGTGTGTCAGTGTGTGACCTACATTGATAGATAGATAGATAGATAGATAGATAGATAGATAGATAGAGAGAGAGAGAGAGAGAGAGAGAGAGAGAGAGAGAGAGAGAGAGAGAGAAAAGGAAAAAATGGAAAATATTTCTTTAATTTATTCATAATTTATGTTTTCAATTAGACACAGTCAATCCCCTTGAAAAGAAACAAAAAGTAGCACTAGCACTAGAAATAGTATTACAAAAAACATGGAAATATCATATTTTTTGGACACTAATAAGATTATTAGCCTAATTTATTAATTAGATAATATGACCTAATTTATTAATGAGGTCATATTTAATTATGTAACTAACTATCCAAATCAAACTAGCCAAATCAAACTTTGTTGCAATATTGTCCTGTTTAACACTCTGAAGCTGCTTTTAAACAATCGTCATTGTACAAGCGCGATATAAATAAAGTTGATTGATTGATTGATTAATAAGACTACACGTATATGGCTATATATGCACCCCCCCATCGTAATCAACTAGATGTGTGTTTAATTAGACATTTAAGTGACAGTAAAATAAACCAAATAATTTTTTTTTCCGTAATACATACAGAGGTATGAAAGAGAAAAAGCCTGAAAATCGCATCCTTTCGTACAGGCGCTCGCTTTGGCTACCCGTGTCGTGGGGTCCTTCCTGCAGTCATTTGCGCAGAGCGTCACGTGATCGTTCTTTCCTGTCCGGACTCAGAGCACGCGATCATGGGTACGTGTGAGACGACCATAAAACTTCTCAAAACGCTTTAATACTTGATTTTACCTCTCAATTATCGGGGGTTACATGTCGTTAAAGTCTTCATGTATCGGTTTAGACGTAGTGGCGTTCGCTGTGAAACCGTTTTTGTAACCATTTCGTGCTTTGTAATGGAGGCATCGTGTAGCGGCCATGAGCTTCACACAGTGATGCACTAAACACAGATCATCTTAAGTTACACCTAAATTCACAGTATTAAATGGCATTTTGATATACATTTATGCATTTTATTTTTTTCTGCTTTAAAATCACGGCAACGTTGGTTTATTTAAGAAGCCACAACAGTAACGTTAGGCTCGCTTGACTCTAGTGAATCCTCTTGCTAGAAGCCTTTTGACTCAAACATTTAATCAAAACCAAACCGGCCCTGTAATAATTATGGTTTGTATTTTGATGAGCATCTTGAAGTTGAAGTTTTAAACAATATCCGTTGTGTAAATGGGGACTGTTTTCTTGTACAAATTTTTTTAAGGACATTTTATATATTATATTGCTTTTCATAGATACAAAATTGTTTACTTGCAATTGCAAATGATTCATGGATCTTAAAGGCACAATATGTAAGATTCTTGGTTTAAAAATCTAAAAACCACTAGAACAATGTTACATTTTGTCGACTTGTGCACTTACATTTATCCCAAATTTTTCCAAGAACTTTTAAATCCAGGGAAATAAGCAATTTTAACCAGGACCCAGACCGTGTTCAAGAGTGAAGTCACACCCACATCTAATTAACGGTTTTGTAGAAACCTTGGAAACACAGAAGTGTTTAATATCTGTTTTATTAATATCTGTTTTATTCTATTTAATATCTATTTATTTGACACGGTTTTGATCATTGGAAACTTTTACCTCGGAAACTTGTATTTAAGATAATTCCGATAGCACATGAAGGCAGCATTAGTCTTATTGTTTAAATTTACCGCACAGAGTACCATGTTTTACCATGCCTAATATGATCTCACTCACTGCAGTGTGAACAAGTGTCTCCTAGTAGCGCCGAGCGAATGCATTATAACCACTTTAACACAAATGTGTGTAATGTGATAAAACAGCGCTGCGTTACTCCACACACAAGCAGAAGAAGCAGAAGTGCTCGTTTGACAGAAAAAAACTACACCTTTGTTTCGAATAAGTGGCCTCTAGCGGCAAAATTTTACTTTTTGTGCCTTTAATTGTGGAGTATATGATTTAAAAACAGGTTTTTTTAATGCCTTCTCCCATTTTCCTCTTTTAGGCAAGTGTCGTGGACTGCGTACTGCTAGAAAACTGCGGAACCACCGCCGCGAGCAGAAATGGCATGATAAACAGTACAAGAAGGCTCATTTGGGTACCGCTCTGAAGGCCAACCCCTTCGGTGGAGCTTCTCACGCCAAAGGCATCGTGCTTGAGAAAGTGTAAGGCGACGTTAATCAAGGCAATGATGAATATGTGGGTTGACTAAGGAATAAATGTTAACTTTCTGTTTGACATTACAGTGGTGTTGAAGCCAAGCAGCCCAACTCTGCCATCAGGAAGTGCGTCAGGGTCCAGCTGATCAAGAACGGCAAGAAGATCACAGCTTTCGTGCCCAACGACGGCTGCTTGAACTTCATTGAGGTATGTTGGATTTATGCACGTGAAGCTACACGTTGTTTGACATTACAGTGCATAATCTCTCTCTTTGTTCCAGGAAAACGATGAGGTTCTGGTGGCAGGGTTCGGTCGTAAGGGACACGCCGTGGGTGATATCCCTGGTGTTCGTTTCAAGGTGGTGAAGGTGGCCAACGTTTCTCTTCTGGCTCTGTACAAAGGCAAGAAGGAGAGACCCAGATCATAAACTGTTCTTGGTGAAATCACAATAAAAGGAATTTTTTCTGTTCCATAAACTGTCCGTTTGTCTCTTTCATAGAAGGCTTTAGATGTTTTACAAGCGTGTGCTGCAGTGATAATGTAAGTTAACATCACCCTGATGCCCTCAACAAATAATCAATTAGATTTGTTCATTGTCTTTCATTATTGCAAAAAATATTCTCTGACTGAGACCAATCGTGGTGATTTCTGTGGCTGTGACTCCTAAACGGTGGACATGTGTCCTTCAGTGAGAGGGCCGTTGTCACTGACTTGCGACCAGATAGCCTGCGATAATTGTATGAAATTTAGTATAATTATCTCAGGGTTGTTTGCTGCTACAACTCGAGTCAACTGACTAGCCAAAAAAATATATATATTAAATATAATAGTGGCATATTAATCAATGCGACATGGTGCTAAAACGGGGTGTCTGTGGGGTTTTAAAAAGTGATGAATCAAAATTGTCAAATTTAAGGCCATTAATAGTGTTAAATGTGGTCTCAGAGGTATTATTTTTTTTCCAAATTAGGTATTATTTTTTCAGACTATCAGGTGTCCTATTCTGATTGAAATTCTACCTGCGTTCGCGTTAGTTCGTTTAGATATGGGCTTTAGCATATCTGGGTACATAATCAAAGATCTTTCGTCTCAACGTATGTTTGATGCTGACGTTATAATCAGCGGTCGTTCGGCATCATCTCAGAGCACTGCGCGCTCAACAGAAGTGGCTGGCTCACGTTTTATTTTAGACTTGCTTCAAGGCATAATCTTCAACGACTATCCTCATAAGAGCAATCTTAAATGATGTATATAAAGTCTAAAATGAACAAAGAGTTGTGAGAGAATGAGGCGCGATCCATATAAACAGTGAGATCCGCGTGTCTGTCTGCTCTTAAAGGGACAGCAGCCAATAAAGCTTCCTGTCAGTAAAGTTAAAGAACAAAGGGAACAGAAAATGACTCGCTGCTCTTGACTAAATCACTTTTGTAGCTTTAATAAGGATTAACTCTTTAATTTATAGTATATGCAGTGCAGACTGCATATAACTTTGATAACTTTATTACATTTCTGTATATTTCCTAACTGTTAAGACAGGAAGGGCAGGAGTAAACATGACATTTATTATGGGTTTATGTTAGCATTGTTTTAAGTTTACTTAAATTAAAAACTTATATTTTTGAAGCCTAATAATAAATGTAAAAAAAATCAGTAGTATTAATATCAGTAATACTGGCCTTCATTCATAAAAAGATGCCATTTAAACAAGTATTTAAAATATACTGTCTTTATGTTGTTTCTACATTCATTTGATTAACTGTGAAATTATATTAAAAATGTACAAAACATTTTTTTATTGCGATTAATCACAGAAAAAAATGTGTGATTAATCTAGTTAAAAATTTTAATCGATTGACAGCACTAGTTTTTAGTATTTTGTTAAATTCAACAACTTATCAGAGTTATAGAAATGTAATATTTGGCTCAGGTTTTGTTGAAAAAAAAACTAAATAATTTCATTGCTGAATTACCAATTATTAAAGGGATCCCCTGGTGTTGAGACTTGTATGGCTTAATATGACATAAATGATGTCTCTTACTGAATTATGTAGTAGAAAACCCATGAAAGATCTACGTTATTTTAAAAAATCGATTTTATATTTGGACCATGGGCGGCGCCATTTTGTTTGTGTTCTAGGTTGATGACGTAGAGTGGTTGAACTCCTCAATCAGCTGGCGTTACCCGTAGCTATTTTTACCACAACGCAACTCGAAAATTGTCTCAGAGTTAAACAAAACAAAATCTTTGACTTTTATGAAGTAAATAGCTCGATCACATGACTGTAGGATTACCATCGGTAAACATCTGATGGTGATTTCAGCCAGTTCGAGTAGTTTCAACCGAGCGTGATTATGAACAATTTGTAAAAGTGGATTAGGATTCGTACAATGTTAAATGTCCTTAACCCTAATTTTAGTCTTTAATCAGCAACTGTCTTTTTCAAGATGACTCAAAAGTAAGTAAAAAAGGGTATTTCTGATGTGTATTGTATTACAATGAAAATGACATTTGAAACATCTTACGATAAAATATGACATTTTTGGAATACTCATAATTTAGGACAGCAAGTCCACAAAACAATTGAAAAGTTATTTGGTCAAGTTGTGGGAATCCTGGGTCTGGTGAACTGTCAATCACCCGTCTTCTCTTGTGTGGTGGGGGAAGAAAGAGATTGCAATAATACTCTCAAGGCACTAAAAATACTCTTAGGAAAAGCCTTCCTGTCCCCATGTGCAGATTGTTGTTGGCCTGTTTCTCTCTGTCTAAATATGTGAAGCTGACTGATGCTGTGATTGGTCCCCGAATCCAGACGGTTCCTGGCTTCAAAATCACATCCAGACCATCACTAGTTTCATAACAGGTAAACCATTTGGGGCCAAAAACACATTTGTGACTTAAAATGCTTTTTCTTTTTTTTTAACAGTGCATCTGCTGTTGGTACCCAGTGTAATGTTCACCGGTTCATGTAATGTATTTGTTCAGATTTCTAAAAGGAGACAGGTGTGTATTGGATCATGCATAAAGTGCTTTAAAAGATTTTGGGGAAATGATGTGGAAGAGACACAGGAAAAATCAAAGTAAATGATGAATGTGCCTCTCCTGAGGTTTGCGATTTTAACACACATGGCCCTGTTTTAACGATCTGAGCACATGGTGCAGGTGCACTTCACGGCGTGTCCACTCCAAATCAGTTTTCTTATGTTTGTGTGTAATAAGCAGAGTGTATGGCCTATAGGTGCATATTACTAACATATTATTAACACACCCTTTAAATAAATAAAAAATACTGCACTATTGATTTTAGAGCGGGAGCCCTATCATACACCCAACGCAAAGTGACACCAGGCGCATCCTCATTTTCACGTCCAGCACTACATTGTTTAAATAGCACTGGTGTATCTGTTCCCCCGTGTGTGTGTGTGTGTGTGTGTGTGTGTGTGTTCACCCATGGGCGTCTGATCTGAGAACCAGGTGTGTTCAGGAGCATTGTTGGAGCGTTGCTATTGTGAGGAACTGAAAACCACTGACCATTGACCAACACACACCTGCTCTAAAGTCAATAGTGCAGTGTTTCTTTGTTATTTAAAGGGTGTGTTAATATGTTAGTAATAAGCACCTATAGACAGTGCGTATACACTGATTATTACACACACAGGGAAGCGCAGCAGCACACGCATTTTTAAATATTAAAAATTAAAGGATTCTTCTCTGGAGAACTGTTCAGTGGGAGATGAGACACTGATTGATTTATGGCACATTATGCCCATTACACACCTATAACTCATTAAAAGAAGAGGGACAACCCTTTTAGACCATGCGTCTGGCGCGGTAACGTTTTTTTTCCATCGTTAAACTAGCAAAAGTGGATTTGGACACCCTGAGTGCACCTGTGCTATGAGCTTGAGACTATACGCTCAGATCGTTAAAATAGGGCCCCATGTTTTTGATGCTCAATGGCATAGTCGTCTAGCCTGACGTGGTCATACTCAGCTCTAGACAGAATATGAGTCCATATGCTCCATTGGGCTGTGATTATGGGGCGTGTTTCAACCCAACCAGGAAAGACTTCAATTGGACAGACCTACAACCAATCAGAGCAACGGAGCGACGCATAACATTAGTTGTCAAATGTCAACAGAGCTCAACTGCACTGTGTTGCCAAGTCCGCGTTTTTTTCTGCAGGTTGTTTTCTTTGTCTGCGGGTTGAAGCGACTATTATGTGATATATAGACCCATAAGTGTGAAATTTAGCAGCAACCTTGCCAAAATAACACACATTTTACCCTCCAAACGCCATTTTTTCCCTGGAGAACCCCCCGAGAAGCTATTGTTTAGGGCTGGTAGTTGGCGGGTTTTGTTGTAAAAACTTGGCAACCCTGTCTGCACGCGCGCTGGAATAAACGATCTTTGACGGTGTTGTTAAAAAATAAAATAATTTAATGA
Organism: Pseudorasbora parva; assembly: GCF_024679245.1. NCBI lineage: Eukaryota > Metazoa > Chordata > Actinopteri > Cypriniformes > Gobionidae > Pseudorasbora > Pseudorasbora parva. Next base: position 38,098,803 of record NC_090193.1, read on the forward strand.
TACACAGAGTACTTACCCAACATGATCATCATTTCTGAGAGAAATAGTGAAGGTGATGCAGATACAAACAAGCTCTCCGTTTAGGATTCGAACAAATATAATCCAAGCCCCTTTGTTGACGAGATGATTACGTTACTGTTGATCATCTGTCCGTCATCGTCTAAAGCCCGCCGTGATGATTTGATTGGTCCGAACAGTTTCTGTTCGGGGATAATTACTCCTCTATGGAGCGAGGCCAGACCGAACCGCCCGCCCTGAAAATTTTGTGGGCGGGGCTGAGTTCGGCTGGCATCCAGACTAACAGTCGTTTTCAATTTCCTCAAAATAGCAATGCACCAACTATGAATCCGGACACACCTGGTTTTCAGATGGGCGCAAGTGCATTTGCTATTTAAAGGTGCTGTATGTAAGAATGACAGCTAGGGGTTGGGTACTGCAGCCCAAATTTTATTTTTAGAGGTCAGGTAGAATCTGCAATCTGACCCAGTTTGTTTGCTGGCTTCCTTGGCTGCATTATGCTGTTTTTACGACCAAATGGCAACCTGTGGTGTAGAAATACTATTGGGTAAACTGGCAGCGTGTGTTATCACAGACCAAAACACAAACAGACACTACGACACGGAACGGATAACTGGCTGTAGCATTGATTTTCGGAGAAATGAGTATGTGAACTTTGTATGTTTACTAAATATCTGCAAATATATTCTGGTATTTTTATGCATTATTACATTCCATTCATACAGCACCTTTAACCCTCTGGGGTACTTCATTTATTGGTCACACTCAGAACTTTTGGGTCAAAAATGACCCGGAGGGCCTGATTAAGATAAAACATTTTTTTGAGTAAAATCAATTAAATATATTTTTGTTCAATAATATTTTTTCTTTTCTTTTTTGGTGTTTTGAAATAATTTTATGATTTATAAATAATATTTATGCAATAATTGACCTATTTTTTCCCATTGAAACCAATAGAAAATGTATATATGTGTGTGTGTATATATATATATAAAAGTTTTTTATTAAAGCTGTATTTCATTTTAGAATCATAGGCATCATGAAAACAATTTTTTCAATTATATTGGTGCCATCCGGTGGACACATTGAGCATTTTTATCATGCAATTGCACATTTTTTACCACTAGAGTGGATTTACAGAACCAGTGTGTGCGCGCGCACGTGTGTGTGAGTTTTGCACTCTTGATGTTTTAGAGATTCAACCCTTCTCTGTTGAGTACTTTTTTCTGCATCCTGGCTGATTTGTAGATTATATGCACAAAAAACCTCTGTATTTTCATATTTTTGCCAATTTCCCATTCATTTCCTATGGGGGTCATTTTTGACCCGAAGGTCCTGTGTGACAAAAAAATACGACCACTTAGATTTTTCAAATCCTGTCCCCAATTTTGGGGTGATCATATACCAAGTACCAATAAAGTTCCTAAGTTTCGGACCATTCTGATGTAGCTACGATTTTTTACTTTTTTTTTTTTTAAGTGCTTAGGGATGTTTTTGACCCGAAGTACCCCAAAGCGATGGAGGTGAAAACTGTCCGGATGCTTGATAGGCCTGTAGATCTGGGCAAATGGAACTTCTCCATTTCTAAAGAATTCAAATTTGAAGTGAAAGTTCCGCATGTTGATTGTGGTTGCCAGGGTGTCGCTAATTAGTTGTTAGTGGAATGACTCCATTAAACGCCTTGTAAGCTTCTTGCATTGCTGTGAGACTGGTGTTTAGGACGCATTAAGGTCTGGTTTTACCCATCTGAGCAGTATTTCATTTGTTAAGCTCTATAATTTCAGGAGCAGCTGTTATTGTTTCTGGAACATTACCCATCCAAGTGCACATGGGTGTAAAACGGGGACGGTCCGCTCGGATGCCTTCATCTGCACTTCACCAATAACACTGATTTTCTGACTGACTGCATATGCAACCCGACTTTATTTCAGAGCAAATTTAATTTTTCTCTTTAATATACTGATAAGAGATCTCAAGCCCTCATTTGATCAGTTGCCAGGCTCGGAAAAATAATAGCAGCACTATTTAGGGTATCAATGTGTGTATCGCAGATGGCGTGGCTCTTAATCCGTGAGCAGTAGAGGTAGTGCTGCTTGACCTGAGGTAACCTCGTCCAGTTGAGTGTGTGTTTGCTGCAGTGGTTGTGTGTTGTGTTCTGTGAGCTCGCTCTCTGCAGGTAATGGCCAGACGTCCCACTGCACCTCCTCCAGACCTGCCGCTTCAGAGAGAGATGAGATGGGATGGTATCACTGTGCGAGAGATGGTTAGCAAGCGGTTTAGACATCAGCGAAAGGAAAAGACTGCTTGGTTTACAGCTGCTTTAATTGTAGCTTTAATTTATTTCTTATTTAATAAAAAAAAATGATCAAAAATGCAAAGTAATCATTTATTTCTGAGATAATGCAATGTAAAGAGATTAGCAAGAAATCAGTGAAAGGAAAAGTCTCCACAATTGCATTTATTATTATTTTATTGTACTATATTTTCTTGGGCTCAGAAAGCCTTAAAAAAATTCTAACAACCCCTACATTACCATATGTTGTTTGGGAGGGTCTCAAGAATCCATTCAGTTGTCAGACACGACTGGAAATTCACACAGGACCTGGTTATTTGGTCAGATAAAACTAACAAAGAGCTTTTTGGCAGCAAACCCACCAGATGGGTTTGGTGCAAACAGGGATAAAAAGTCCCAACTCCAAGGGGACCCAAAGGACCCATGTCCACGGTTAAATACACCACTGGATCTTTAATGTTGTGGGCCTATTTTTTTCCTGGATATTTTGTTCAGACACATGGCATCATGGATTCTAGCAAATACAGAGAGATAAACAATCAGAACCTGACGGCCTCTGCTATAAATCTAATAATGGGCCGTGGTTAGATCTTCATTTAGGACAACGATCCAAAACAAACATCAAAATCAACACACAAATGTGTCACGGAGCACAAAATGAAGCTTCAGAATCCCAGTGGATCCCAGTCCCCTGACCTGAACCCTGTAGAAAATGAGAGATGATCTGTCAATCTGAAGGGTCTGGAGAGATTCAGTATGGAGGAATGATCTCTGATCTGTGGTCAGGTGTTCTCCAAACCCATCAGGCTTTATAGGACTCAGAGCTGCTGTCTTGGGAAAATCTGCTGTCTTGGGTGCCAGTAATTGTGGCCAATGTGGAAAATTGTATTTCTCCTCCCCCCACACACACACACACTTTTAGGTTTTTTTTGTTGTTTTTTTTTGTTTTTGAATGATGGATCAAGAGGATAAACAATGCAGATTTATTTTTACAGCCATCTTTATTTACCAAGGGTGCCAATAATTTTGGTCATGACTGTATATACATAATCATTTTACACAGCACACACATATATTAAGTGAACACAAACTTTTTTTTGGATGCAATTATTCACAATGAATTTTCCCCAGTACTATATTAAATTAAATTAGGCCAAACTTGCATTAAAAAGAAGTGACCTAGCCCTGTTTACTAGTGAACATTGGTTAAACGGTCACTAGTGTGATTGATGAACTAAACGAGGGCAGGTTTATCGATCTCTGAGTGGTTTTAAATATAGCATTTAAACTCAGCTGAAGTGATTCACAGCAATGCACGGCTGCCCTGAACAATCACATGTTTCATTAATACAATCAATATCATTTATATAATGATAAACCTTAAAGGGTTAGTTCACCCCAAAATGAAAATAACCTTATTATTTACCCACCCTCAACTCAGCTAGTTATTTTAGTCTATAAAGTTTTAAATATGGATGTTTTTCTTACAAAAACTAAACACTTTGATTATGAAGGCCTTTATTAATCCCCACCCCATGAATAGATGCACTTTAATGATGGACAGATGCACTTTTATGATGGACAGATGCACTTTAATGATGGACAGATGCACTTTTATGATGGACAGATGCACTTTAATGATGGACAGGTGCACTTTAATGATGGACAGGTGCACGTTAATGATGGACAGGTGCACTTTAATGATGGACAGATGCACTTTAATGATGGATAGATGCACTTTAATGATGGACAGATGCACTTTAATGATGGATAGATGCACTTTAATGATGGACAGATGCACTTTAATGATGGACAGATGCACTTTAATGATGGACAGATGCACTTTAATGATGGATAGATACACTTTAATGATGGACAGATGCACTTTAATGATGGACAGATGCACTTTAATGATGGATAGATGCACTTTAATGATGGACAGATGCACTTTAATGATGGACAGATGCACTTTAATGATGGACAGATGCACTTTTATGATGGACAGATGCACTTTAATGATGGACAGATGCACTTTAATGATGGACAGATGCACTTTAATGATGGACAGATGCACTTTTATGATGGACAGATGCACTTTAATGATGGACAGGTGCACTTTAATGATGGACAGGTGCACTTTAATGATGGACAGATGCACTTTTATGATGGACAGATGCACTTTAATGATGGACAGGTGCACTTTAATGATGGACAGGTGCACTTTAATGATGGACAGATGCACTTTAATGATGGATAGATGCACTTTAATGATGGACAGATGCACTTTAATGATGGACAGATGCACTTTAATGATGGATAGATGCACTTTAATGATGGACAGATGCACTTTAATGATGGACAGATGCACTTTAATGATGGACAGATGCACTTTAATGATGGACAGATGCACTTTTATGATGGACAGATGCACTTTAATGATGGACAGATGCACTTTAATGATGGACAGATGCACTTTAATGATGGACAGATGCACTTTTATGATGGACAGATGCACTTTAATGATGGATAGATACACTTTAATGATGGACAGATACACTTTAATGATGGATAGATGCACTTTAATGATGGACAGGTGCACTTTAATGATGGACAGATGCACTTTAATGATGGACAGATGCACTTTAATGATGGACAGGTGCACTTTAATGATGGACAGATGCACTTTAATGATGGATAGATGCACTTTAATGATGGACAGATACACTTTAATGATGGATAGATGCACTTTAATGATGGACAGATGCACTTTAATGATGGACAGATGCACTTTAATGATGGATAGATGCACTTTAATGATGGATAGATGCACTTTAATGATGGACAGGTGCACTTTAATGATGGACAGATGCACTTTAATGATGGATAGATGCACTTTAATGATGGACAGATGCACTTTTATGATGGACAGATGCACTTTAATGATGGACAGGTGCACTTTAATGATGGACAGATGCACTTTAATGATGGACAGATGCACTTTAATGATGAACAGATGCACTTTTATGATGGACAGATGCACTTTTATGATGGATAGATGCACTTTAATGATGGACAGATGCACTTTAATGATGGACAGATGCACTTTAATGATGGACAGATGCACTTTAATGATGGACAGATGCACTTTTATGATGGACAGATGCACTTTAATGATGGACAGATGCACTTTAATGATGGACAGATGCACTTTAATGATGGATAGATACACTTTTATGGACTTCAAAAATGAGACAACCATTAACTCCCATTATAAAGCTTAGAAGTAATTTTTTAATATAACTCTTAATTGTATTCATCTGAAAGAAGAATGTTATATACACCTAGGATGACTTGAGGGTGAATAAATCTTGGGGTTATTTTTGGGCAAACTATCCCTTTAAGAAGTCTTAATGCTAAGTGCTTTCAAAACTGTTATATAACATTACATGCATGTTTTTAGCAGATGCATTCTTAACCCTAAAAAAATAAAAACAAATCTGATGTTACTTTGTTTGTTGCAGAGTAGACGATACAGGATCCAAGTGCTTACAGGCCGAGACAAACCACCTTCCAAAAAGACGAATAAAACAGCACATTATAAGAGGATTCTGGGCAGATTAGGACAGGAACACATAAGGTGAGATATGAAGTTATGAAATATGTTTTGTCAGATTGGTGTCAAGCCCGTCCTGGCCTAGAATCAACCTGGAACACAATTGCATCACCCCTCAGCATTTGATTCTTCTTAACCCAAAACCTGAAGCACTGTGTGTTAAAGCAGCGTCTGTCTCTGTGTGTGTGTGTGTGTGTGTGTGTGTGTGTGTGTGTGTGTGTGTGTGTGTCTGATCTCTGATGTCTGACTGGCACACTCTCAAACTGAGAGATATAATCTTTGGATTACTTTATGAGAAGTGAAATTAATGTCCATGCTTGTTCGAAAAGGAACCTCTTGTTTTGTTTATGCAACCAGACACAATATAGGCTAAACTATGATTTTTTAATCTCTAATTTGAGTATATTTGTTTGATTGGGGTGGCAGAATAAACACATTTGGATTTAAACACCATTTTTACTCACAAGACTTTTTCTGGTCACCAGACACTGAATTACACAAAAATGTTAATAAGTGTGAAATATTTAATCTTGCATATACTGCTTCATCTACAACTTTAGTTTTTTATAATAGTAGGCAGTATTGTATTATATTCCACAAATCTAAATCAGTGCAAACATATTGACGGTCGCCATCTAGTGTTCAGACGTGTGATGACATTATTATTTCTGTTTCACTACAGGGTTTTATTCCTCAGAGGAGCTTGATCATGAAGATATCACACTGTCACCTTCACATATGAACAGCATTATAAAGCATCAGGCAGCAATGATGCCTCCATTTCCAAAACAATGGGACCATACGTGGGATATTTCATGTTGCAGAATGACAGGCTAAGATGTGCGGACCATCCTCCGAAGCAGGGGTTTCCAGGGACCCCCAGGGGCCAAAGGGAGTGCTAAGGGGTCCATGGAAAAGCTTAGAAAAAAGCAGTGTAAAAAATAAATAAAAATAAGATTTACCTAACTAAATTAGATTAATATATATATATATATATATATATATATATATATATATATATATATATATATATATATATATATATATATATATATATATATATATATATATATATATATAAAATAAATGTGATTTTAAATGAATACATATGATTAAAATAAATACAAAAATATTTAAATAAAAAACTAATAACTCCATAAATATATTTTTAAATAAATTAAATTTTATTTAAATAAATTAAATTGATAAAACGAAATAAATCTTGTTTTAGATTTAGAGAAAAGAGAAAATCAATGTAAAAATAAATAAATAAAAATGATTTAAATACATAATACATTTGAATGAAATAATTTGATTAAAAAAACAAAAATAAATAAATACATCTAACAGAACAGTTAAAAATGCAATGATATAAAATAATATAAATACATTTTTAACACATTAATAATATACATTTTTCACAGTATTAATCGTGTCTTTATCCATGACAACATCTTTAGGATTGAAAACCGTTTACTTTAATATATTTTGTAAAAGTATTTAAATAAATAAATAAATAAATAAATAAATAAATAAATAATACATTTACATTATATTAAAATAAAGTGATTAAAATACAATTTGATATAATTACAAAAAAAAAGAACTACATATATATATATATATATATATATATATATATATATATATATATATATATATATATATATATATATATATTTATATATATATATATATATATATATATATATATATATATATATATATATATATATATATATATATATATATATATATATTAATACATTTTATATAAATAAAATAAAATTGATAAAACCAAACAAATACAACTTGATTTAAATTAATCAAAAATAAGGAAAGGGGTGTTTTTAAAAAATAATAATAATTAAAAAATCTAAAAAAAATGCAATATGTAAATATTTCATACATTATTAACATTAATTATTCGCCGTATTAATTAGGTCTTTTTACATGAAAACATATAGGCCTACAGTAGCTGCTTTTCCCCTGAATGAGGATGATCTTATCTGAGGGTAAAAGATTGAACAGCTCTTCTGTGTCGCATGATCCGGTATTTATAGAAGACCTCTGACCTAAATAACCTCAGTCAGTGCGACCCGGAGGACGACACAACAACACGTGCTGTCAGAAAGAGTCTGAACGCGAAGCTAAAGAGGGTTAGTTTGCTTCTGAAGATACACACACTGCTTTTATTAGGGTTATTGTGCTAGGCCTCATGACTTTGACATGCACTGAAGCATTCAAATATCACACTGATTGGTTTTAGACTTGCACGTGTGCTGCAGATCAGTGTTTTCTGTAGCGGGTTCACAGGAGATCTGCCTCTTTATCAATGGATTTGGAAACATCCGGAGGGATTTTCGACGATGATTCGGCGACTCAACTCATGATCGAGCAGAGTATTCGGCAGCGCCACAAACAAGCGGAGAGTAAGAGCTCCGCCTCTGGGGACGCCTGCAGGTCAGAGAGTCCTTCTGCGGTCAGTCAGATCACTATGGGATGTTACTTGTTATATTTATATATGAAATATTTATTTATGTCTGCAGGATCATTCAGATCAGCCCTGAGAGAGAGAAGATATTCAATGCAATCAAGCATGGTATGATGATGGGTGAACCGCGCAACCATATCCACAGTATGATAAATAAACATTTGATTAAAATAAATAAATACAATTTTGTATAAATTAATCATTTTATTCAAATAAATAAATTAAATTTGATTAAAATAATACATAGATATATAACCATTTGATAAAATTGTGTTTAAATAAATAATAAAAAAATAATATAAAAATAAATAAACTACATAGATAATAAAAAATTATATATTATTAAAATAAACTAATTCAAGTAAAATAAATTAATGATTGATTTAAATAAATAAAAAATAACTACATAAACATTTGATTAAAAATATATATAAATATTATTCAAATAAATTAATTCAAATGAATTTTACACTCTAAAAAATTCTGGGTAAAAAATAACCCAGTATGGGTTAACCCAGCGTTAAATATGGACTAACCCAGTGATTGGGTTGTCTTAAAGGGGGGGTGAAATGCTGTTTCATGCATACTGATCTTTTTACACTGTTAAAGACTTGGAATCCCATACTAAACATAGACAAAGTTTCAAAAGTTAAGGTGGACGTTTGATGGGAGTATTTCTTTGTCAAAAATACTACTTCCGGTTAGTCATAAGTTTCGGCAAGTTTTTTGAGATCATGCGTCCCCTTTGACGTTAATGGGGGCGGAATTTCCTTGTATGGGCCTTACGGACAATTCTACCGGAAGAGCGTGAGAGAGAGAGAGGGAGAGAGAGAGAGGGAGAGAGCGAAAGTAACAGGCTACGCCCATCAAAGCGCTGGCTCGTAGGCTGCGCTACACAGGTGATGTGCACATAACAATGTCACCAAAAAAGTGCGTTTTTGGTTACCAGACCAAGACAGTCCTGCACAGATTCCCCAAAAACCCCGCGTTAAGGCAACAGTGGATGTAATTTGCTTTTCCGGATCAGCAACTGAGTTGCGCGAATGTTTATATCTGTTCGCTGCATTTCGGTGCCGACTGTTTCATAAACAAGGCCCAGCTCGACGCCGGATTTTCCCAATCGCCTAATGCTGAATGATGGAGCAGTCCCAACGTTAGAAGGGTGAGTGAGACTGCTTCAAACGTCTGTGTTTTTTTTAGTCCGCTTACTGTCTACACAAACCACGCGTAAACACACAAACACACGTGCACAACTGCACTTCCCACATGTACACCTTCAAAGACAAAAATACGACGATATAATTCAAGTATAAATATGTAAATAACACAAGCCGCTAAGCATATTATATAGTTAGTGTATAACTTGTACCACATCCGACGTCCTGCTCTAGTCGTTTTTGCTGCTGCTCCTGTTCAACTGCAGCCTCTGGGTCTGATTCCGGATCATAGATGTATGGCTGTATCTGATTAAAAGCCATATTTTTATTTTCAATAAAGTTTTTTTCCCGCTGTTAGGGATGACGCACTCGACTCAACACACAGCGCGCTGCTGCACACGTCATTATTTAGCTCCGCTCACACGACACGCCCCCACCCGCTCGGCTTTTTCCGGAAAGACTCGGAACAGCGCATCTTTCTTATATAATTATTAAAAAAATAAAGACTTTTCGGAGATATGCAGGATGCAATGCTACTCTATAGGTACTCAAGATTGACATGACACTGACTGAAACTGAGTGTTTCACCCCCCCTTTAAGCAAATATTTAACCCAACCGCAGGATTAAAACAACCCAATCGCTGGGTTAGTCTATATGATTGGGAGAGGTGACTGCTTTGGTGAACATTGGGTGAAATGCTCTTTCATGCATACTGAGCTTTTTACACCTTTAAAGACTTGGATTCCCATCCTAAACATAGACAAAGTTTCAAAAACTAATGTTGGACGTTTGATGAAGTATTTCTGTGTTAAAAACACTCCTTCCGGTTTCTCACAAGTTTCGGAGAGTTTTTTTCGAGTATGGGTCGGCTTGACGTTAATAGAGCGGAAGGTCCTTGTATGGGCCGTACGGGCTCTTCTCCCGGTAGGGTGCGCGCGCGCGTGACTAGAGCGAGAGAGGAAATGCACGCCCATAAACACTCGCTCAGGTGCAGATCCAGTCGTCCGTGAACACTTATGTCGCGCGCCGCGCTCCACTTTATTCCTATGGGTGACGTCAAACGACTTCAACGCTTCAGCACAGCATTCTGGGAAGGCAGCGCTGCATTTGAACCGATTTGAACGCAGAAATGACAGGAAGCTTCACAGCATCGCTTCAGTCGCGTCGCAAAAGTGGATTTACACGCCACTGCTGTCAGGACTTCACCAAATCATACCAAAGAAGTGTGTTTTTGACGGAGCGGTCCCAGCGATAAAGGTTCGGTCCTGCTTTGGAAGCAGCCGGTGAGTAAAACGGCTTCAAATGTCTCTGCTATTGGCGACTGTAGCATGAGTAAACATCAGTAAACGACACGATCGCGTGCTTCGTCATTCAAATGCGCTAACGGTTACTCCATTGTTGTTCTCTGTATAATGTTACACTAGTCTGACTCTGACGTGCAAAACCGTTTTGCTTGCTACTTCTAAGGTCTAGTCGCATACAATAGTCCATAAACCGAATCATGTCCTCATAAACTGCGAGTAAACACACACAAATGTTGACAGGCCACTAAATACAGTCCATACCACAGAGACGGACGTCCTGATGTTGCCGTTTCTCCTGTTCAATTTATTTCTGCCTCAGATTTGATTGTGGATCATTATCTGTATTAGCTGAGATAGATGGGTTTCTCCACGCTTGAGGACGTCACCGCTTTGCGCTCGTCATTCTTTAGCTCCGCCCACACGATACGCCTCCAGGCGCTCGTTTTTTTCCGGAAAGACTCGGTACAGCCCATATTTCTTTTATAAATATAATAAAACTAAAGACTTTTCGGAGATATGAAGGATGCAATACTACTCTATAGTTACTCAAGATTGACATGAGATTGACTGAAACTGAGTGTTTCACCCCCCCTTTAATGATTGATTGAAATAAAAAATAGATAACTACATAAATAAAAAAACATTTGATTAAAAAAATATATAAAAAAAGATTTTATTTAAATAAAATAAATAAGTAAAACCTGGCTTAAATAAAGATTGCCCATTAAGATTTTTTTTAATGTGGCTATTTTCATGCCAAATATTGTGTGACTTATATTATTATTTCTTGTTATATTCTCAGTAGAGATTATCAGTAATAATTTGTTATAATTATATATATATATATATATATATATATATATATACACACTCTAAAAAATGCTGGGTTGTTTTAACCCAGCTGTTGGGTTGATTGTAACAACCCAATGGCTGGGTTAAAACAACCCAATTGCTGGGTTAGTCCATATTAGACCCAACATTGGGTTGTTTTTTTACCCAGAATTTTTTAGAGTGTGTATATATATATATAATATATATATATATATATATATATATATATATATATATATATATATATATATACACACACCAATGAGATTTATTTTGGAGATATGTACTTAATTGTCATAATCACAATATCAGTAAAGCAAACTATATTAAACTCAATATTCCAAAATGGTCCTAGGCTTGTTTTTACTTTGAGAAACATAATGCTTATTATTTATTTTCATATTTTATGAGTGATATGACCTAGACATCGTCATGTCAGGTTTCATGCACTGTAAAAAAAAAATCAGGTCTCCAATTTACCATTTTCTAGTGACGGATCACATCTACATTTTTCAGTTGGCCAAATTAAATTTCTATGAATTGATGCAATTTAATTCACAGAAATTCAGTCCGGCCAACTGAACAATGTAGATGTGATCCTTCACTAGAAAATGTTCAATTGGAGACCTAAAATGTTTTTACAGTGTGAGTTTTACCTGAATATATTATTAAATACAGTAATTATCATCACATTCAAACAGTAAATAACTTCATTAATTTCACGCTGCAGAAGGTTTAGTGCTGGTTTGGTGCTCGTCTAGCAGCTGGACTACAGCCATGAAGTTCCCCAATATCATTTCTCTGCTTTTGTTTGTCAATGTCTTTCTCTCGGCGGGTTATCAGGGGATGAAGGCACCCTCCGTACGCTGACTGTCCATCAGCAGGCTTTCTCTGAAGAGGACGACACCGGATTCGTGCCCTTACACGAGGCCGCCATACAGAGCAACCAAAACATCCTTCAGATCACATTCACGGGTTTGTCCTGAGGAGTCATGTTGTTGTTCTTATGTGTTTTACTCGTATCAGGACAGGAGTAACTGGGATATCATCTGTTCAACAGCCTCTCCTGAGGATGCAAAGCACAGAAAGACTCACCGGGGCAAAACCGCTCTCTTCTTAGCGGTGGAAAAAGGTCTTTTGGACAATGCTTGTTTCCTGCTGGACAACGGCAGCAGTCCAGACAGCCTGGATCAGGAGGAAGACTCGCCTCTCGTTGTAGGTCAGAAAAAACTCATTCTTCAATCAAATTCTCGGGAGGTTGGAGATTTAGTGGCTCAATGTCAGCATTTCTCACTCGTTATGAAACTAGCATCTGAACACACACACACACACACACACACACACACACACACACACACACACACACACACACACACACACACACACACACACAACTAACCTCTGCCACTCACACACACTCACACACACACACACACACACACACACACACACACACACACACACACACACACACACAACTAACCTCTGCCACTCACACACACACACACACACAACTAACCTCTGCCACTCACACACACACACACGCACGCACGCACGCACGCACGCACGCACGCACGCACGCACGCACGCACACACACAACTAACCTCTGCCACTCACACACACTCACACACACACACACACACACACACACAACTAACCTCTGCCACTCACACACACACACACACACACAACTAACCTCTGCCACTCACACACACACACACACACACACACACACACACACAACTAACCTCTGCCACTCACACACACACACACACACACACACACACACACACACACACACACACACACACACACACACTCAACTAACCTCTCCCACTCACACACACACACACACACACACAACTAACCTCTGCCTCTCACACACACACACACACACACACACACACAGACAACTAACCTCTGCCACTCACACACACACACACACACACACACACACACACACACACACACACAACTAACCTCTGCCACTCACACACACACACACACACACACACACACACACACACACACACACACACACACACAACTAACCTCTGCCACTCACACACACACACACACACACACACACACACACACACACACACACACACACACACACACAACTAACCTCTGCCACTCACACACACACACACACACACACACACACACACACACACAGACAACTAACCTCTGCCACTCACACACACACACACACACACACAGACAACTAACCTCTGCCACTCACACACACACACACACACACACACACACACACACACACACACACACACACACACAACTAACCTCTGCCACTCACACACACACACACACACACACACAACTAACCTCTGCCACTCACACACACACACACACACACACACACACACACACACACACACACACACACACACACACACACACAACTAACCTCTGCCACTCTCACACACCACACACTCAACTAACCTCTACCACTCACACACACTCAATTAACCTCTGCCACACACAAACACACACACACACACACACACACACACACACACACACACTCAACTAACGCCTGCCACTCTCACAAACACACACACACACACACACACACACACACACACACACACACACACACACACACACACACACTCAACTAACCTCTGCCAATCACACACTACACCCACACACACACACACACACACCCAACTAACCTCTGCCACTCTCACACACACACACACACACACGCACACACACACACACACACACACACACACACACACACACACACACACACACAGACAACTAACCTCTGCCACACACACACACACACACACACACACACACACACTCACACACACACACACACACACACACACACACACACACACACACACACACACACACACACACACACACACACACAGACAACTAACCTCTGCCACACACACACACACACACACACACACACACACACAGACAACTAACCTCTGCCACTCACACACACACACACACACACACACACACACACAGACAATTAACCTCTGCCACACACAAACACACACACACAGACACACACACACACACACACACACACACACTCAACTAACGCCTGCCACTCTCACAAACACACACACACACTCAACTAACCTCTGCCAATCACACACCACACACTACACCCACACACACACACACACACACACACACACCCAACTAACCTCTGCCACTCTCACACACCACACAAACACACACACACACACACACACACACACAACTAACCTCTGCCAACCAGATATGCACACCAGATATGCAATTACCTGTAAGGACCATCCCGACAGGTCTAAAATATAAACACGTATAATAGGCTTTCTATAGTGAACCAGGCTAAGACAAAAACACATTTCGGAAGAAGGACTGATAATCTATTGACTCATGATTTAAGTTACGTACAAAGTAGAGGAGACACCGCTTGCCACCGCAGATGAAGAATGGCCTCAGTATTTAAAAAGCCTTCAGGGGGTCTTTAAGTTTTGTCATGTTCAGTCTTTAATCTTCCTGTCCAAAATTTATTTTAATTCCTACAGCTATAAGAAATAACCACTACGACATGACGAAGCTTCTGCTCAAGTTCAGGGCCAGAGTTAACCAGGAGGGGGCGCACCGCAGGACTGCCCTGCATGAAGCCGCTCGACTGGGCCTGACGGATCTCCTGGATCTGCTGTTGAAGTGCGGAGCTCATCCTGACCCCAGAAGCTCCTACGGCTTGACCCCGTTAGCTTTAGCGGCACAGGCGGGACACCTGGAGGTCATCCGAACGCTTCTCTGCAGAGGTCAGGGGTCAACTGGGATGCAGCCCAGGGTTATTAGAGTTCACTATCTGTTTTTTTCTTTCTTTTTGCTTCTAGGACAGGACATATTTAGACAAAATATAGAAATACAAAACAAGCCTGACAACAAACAAACTAATCAAAAAACAAGAGTCAAAAAAGAATGCAATTATGATTAAGAAATGTGATTATGTGAAGTGTAGGTGAGGTTGTGTTGTATACTTTTCTATCTTGCATGTATCTAAGTATATCTTTAAAGTGTTTGAGAAAGGAGAAAAGAGAGGGAAGAAAAAATTATAAATAAATAAATTAAGAAAAAAAATAATTAAATACATTAAATTAAAAATATATTATTAAATTCAATTCAGCTGAAAACTCTATAGACATTACAGACGCACAGATAACAAACAACACAATTACACAAATTTGAAATAAAATTAAAATGAAGCTGGAAAATAAAACTATAACGTTTTATAAAATATAAATATATTGTAATATTTTGATGTATTGTATTTTGCCGTGGTTTGAAAAGCAATGTGCGGCATATGAAGTAAAATAAACCTTAACTGAAATAAAATCAAATATAAATTATTTCACAGATGTTGCAACATTTCTCATTTTTATTTAGTTTAATGACAGACACATAAAAAAAGACAAAAACACAACAAAATTACTAAAACTTTAGTTAAAATTAAGATTTTTATTTTATTTCACACATGCTGTGTATGTAAATAATAATAAATAAATGGATAAAATCTAATAAAATGAGCACTCAATGTGTATTTTGGATGTTTTCTTTTCTACTAGTCTGGAATTTTTTTAATCAAAATCTCAAAATTGACCTGCGCATGAAAAAACAAGACACTTGGTTGTAGTGTTTTGCCTTAAAATATATTAAAATATGTGTTTTATTTTTCATAATATGCTACATAAATATATATATTTTTTATTTGGGTTAAATTGTATGGTTGCACTTACATATCAGGATTCTTGTTGGGAACTTGCAGATTTTAAAGGTCCCGTTCTTCGCGTGTTTTCGAAGCTTTGATTGTGTTTACAGTGTGCAATATAACATGAGTTCATGTTTCGCGTGTAAAAAAACAGTATTTTTCACACAGTTGACTTATCTGTACAGCGCTGTTTCCTCTGTCCTAAAAACGGCCTGATGATTTCCTTGTTCTATGAAGTCCCTCCTTCAGAAACACGTAATGAGTTCTGATTGGGCCAGCGCTTCCCGTGATGTGATTGGACAGCAGCTTAGTGCACTTTGCCCAGAAAGGTCCCGCCTCTTACCTTAACGGGGAGATGCAAGCGCTGAATGCGCGCTCTTCTCCACGTGGGAGAGCAACAAGACCACGCCCCCTATTTTGCGTGTTCTTGTGGGCGGAGGGTTCGTCAACAAACGGTTCAAGTGACGTCATTACATCCCTGCACTTCCTGCTGTAGTCCAAACCAACCGTTCGCTGTAGGCTTTGAAAGGGAACTTCTGTTAAATAAAATATCTCGCTTGGCATTGAACTTTGAGCTTTATAATTTTACAGGTATTATTTATGCTCCAACAGCAACATTACACACTAACTAAAGTTTGAAAGATGGAATCGCGAAGAACAGGACCTTTAATATATCTTTCAAACTCAATGAAATATGTATTTTGAAACTTAACTTTTAACAATGCACAGTTTCTTTTCACCTTACAGAATCCAAGCATGTAAATGATAAAAGCATCTGTTGGTGTTCAGGTGCTGATGTGGAGTCTCAGGCTCAGGACAGCGCCACGATCCTATTTGAGGCGTCTGCTTCAGGAAACCCAGACGTCATATCATTACTGCTGGAGTACGGAGCGGATGCAAACATCCCCAAACACACCGGACACCTTCCCATCCACAGAGTGGCCCATCGGGGACATGTGAAGTTAGTGCTGCTCATATGTCACATAGGGTTCTTCTATATGACAGTGAATGTAACCCAGCATGGCGAAACCTTCTCACATTTTAATTTCACATTTATTCGATCTTATATTTTTCGGTGCATATATTATCAGGGCATACTGTACTCCGCTGTGCATAAGTCTAGAGTTGGTAATACCAAAAATACATTAATATTTTGAAATATTATTACAATTTAAATAACTGTTTGGTGTCCAAAAGAGATGTTTGGAGGAGATATTTGTCGTTAAAGGGATAGTTCACCCAAAAATGAGAATGATACCCCCCAGGGCATCCAAGTTGTAGGTATCTTTGTTTCTTCAGTCGAAAATTGATGTCATTAACTCCTCCCCCTAATGTCGTTCCAGAACCGATATTTTATATTTAGTCCGAGAGCGTATGCAAGTGTATGCACACTATACTGTCCATGTCCAGAAAGGGAATAAAAACATCATCAAAGTAGTCCATATGAGACATCAGTGGGTTAATTAGAGTCTCTTGAAGCATCCAAAATACGTTTGGGTCCAAAAATAACAAAAACTACGACTTTATTCAGCATTGTCTTCTCTTCCGGGTTTGTTTTCAATCCTCAAACAAAGTTTCAAACGGTTATGAATCAGTGTATTGATTCATGATTCGGATCGCCAATGTCACGTGATTTCAGCAGTTTGACACACAATCCGAATCATGAATCAATACACTGATTCATAACCGTTTGAATAGGCAACCGGAATAAACGTCTTTATCAAACAAACACAATGATTTATTTCTCATCCACCCGCGATTGATTGGACTATTATTTTTGTATTACATAGCCCGCATGATCGGTCGATATAAGCGCAAACCGCTCGCACCCTTCAAATGTCAAGTCGAGAGAGTAAACGGCGCAAATCAAGAAAGGAATATTATTTCACTATTTGAGATTCACTGGCCTTCCGACGGGCTTACGTTTTGGTAGCCCATCTGGAAAACACACAGCCCCGGGACATCGGGCTTTGTGAGCCTTGGCCCATACGTGTCTGAGTCCAGAGTGCGGTATGTTCTGTTAGACAAGTACACATAAGCAAAACTATCTATAACAATGCAATACTATTACATATTAAAAGACGTTTTACTCACATAAGTGTGTTGCACCATTCCTGTCGGATCCAATATAGAAGAAACATTATTGTGTTTTAATCTCAATATGTCTGCAAATCCAGCTTTGACCTGAGACTTATTTAGAAACGATTCTGCGGTGAAATGAAGCGAACACGCGTACATGTCTTCCCCACGTCAGCTGGAACTTCATTAAAAATAAAGTTCAACCACACATTCCTAAAATTAGGATCCAAAGGAAGCTTATGCAGCGACTGTGTTCTTCCACAACCAGGAATTACGCAACATCTTAATATATTCTTCGGCATGTTTATTGTTGTAGGTGTGTTTGGTCACGCGATGACATTAATATGCGACCACGATCGTTTTCTGGGCCTGGTGTCTATAAAAGCTTTTCCTTTACTAACAGATTCAGATTCAACTTTATGGTCATTGAGCAGAGTACAAGTACAGAGCCAATGATATGTAGTTAGCATCCAACCAGAAGTGCAAATCCAGTTTATATAAAAATAAATATACGTGAAAAATTTACATCTATATATATATATATATATATATATATATATATTAGACATGTGCCGATTTTCGATAATGCGATTTATCACGATAATGAATATGCACGATATTGTTATCGTGGGCACTTTAAAATATCGTAAATAATAATTTATTAACAATTTATCATTTTTTTATAATGCACTCAAGAATACTTTGCCCATCAACCGTATAAATGCTGTATCAACACCGCTGTATTCTGCGTCAAAGGGACACGTGCTCAGATATAAACAAGCCCAACGTGCGTTTGCACATGACTGAACCGGTGAAGGAGACGCGCTGCTGAAGTGCCGCTCAGTGACAGCAGAGGGCGCTGATGAACTGCAGAATGCGGCCGGTTACCCCGGAAACCAGCAAACAAACAAAAAAAAACGCGTGTAGTTTTTAAAACAGACATTCGTTTTTTGTAATCTCAATGTTGTTCATCACAGCACCAAATACTTAATACTTAAAGACTTAATAGGCTATTTATTTTCAATTTTAAACATTTTTATGTTTTAATCTGGACTACAGCATACCCTAATAATTAGAACTGTTCTAATTATTTGTTATTGTTCAGTATAACTTTGAGATACGACTTCATTAGTTAACATGTTAATTCATTATTACCAAACTGACAATGAAAAATACTTATAAAGAATTAATCATTCTATGTTAATTTCTTAGTTACTTTTTAATAACATTAAAATCAAAATCAAAATAACTTTTTTAATGGACCTAAGATAAAGCTAACAATGATCAGTATTTCTTAACTAACATTAACAAAAACATACTTTCTGTACCAAATGTAGCTATTGCTCAATCTTAGTTAAGGCATAAACTAATGAGACCTTATTGTAATTTGTAAGCCTACCTGTTGTTCTTTATAGTCTAATTCTTTTGCACTTTAATCTGTTTGAAAATTGTACTTTTACAGCTCTGAAAAAAACCAAGAGACCACATAACATTGTTTCTCAATGAGAGGTCTCTTAATTTTTTTTCCAGAGCTGTATATATTTTTGGTGCATTATTGTATTTAAACATTCAGTTATTTTTGTTCTTACAAAAGTAGTTCTTAAAGCTGTTATGCTATGGCAACACTTTTTTTTGCAACTTATTTCAATATCGTGATAATATCGTATATCGTGATAAAACTGCATCAATTAATCGCAACATGAAAAATTGATATCGGCACATGCCTAATATATATATATATATATATATATATATATATATATATATATATATATATATATATATATATATATACAGTCTTGTTCAAAATAATAGCAGTACAATGTGACTAACCAGAATAATCAAGGTTTTTAGTATATTTTTTATTGCTACGTGGCAAACAAGTTACCAGTAGGTTCAGTAGATTGTCAGAAAACAAACAAGACCCAGCATTCATGATATGCACGCTCTTAAGGCTGTGCAATTGGGCAATTAGTTGAATTAGTTGAAAGGGGTGTGTTCAAAAAAATAGCAGTGTGGCATTCAATCACTGAGGTCATCAATTTTGTGAAGAAACAGGTGTGAATCAGGTGGCCCCTATTTAAGGATGAAGCCAACACTTGTTGAACATGCATTTGAAAGCTGAGGAAAATGGGTCGTTCAAGACATTGTTCAGAAGAACAGCGTACTTTGATTAAAAAGTTGATTAGAGAGGGGAAAACCTATAAAGAGGTGCAAAAAATGATAGGCTGTTCAGCTAAAATGATCTCCAATGCCTTAAAATGGAGAGCAAAACCAGAGAGACGTGGAAGAAAACGGAAGACAACCATCAAAATGGATAGAAGAATAACCAGAATGGCAAAGGCTCAGCCAATGATCACCTCCAGGATGATCAAAGACAGTCTGGAGTTACCTGTAAGTACTGTGACAGTTAGAAGACGTCTGTGTGAAGCTAATCTATTTTCAAGAATCCCCCGCAAAGTCCCTCTGTTAAAAAAAAGGCATGTGCAGAAGAGGTTACAATTTGCCAAAGAACACATCAACTGGCCTAAAGAGAAATGGAGGAACATTTTGTGGACTGATGAGAGTAAAATTGTTCTTTTTGGGTCCAAGGGCCACAGGCAGTTTGTGAGACGACCCCCAAACTCTGAATTCAAGCCACAGTACACAGTGAAGACAGTGAAGCATGGAGGTGCAAGCATCATGATATGGGCATGTTTCTCCTACTATGGTGTTGGGCCTATTTATCGCATACCAGGGATCATGGATCAGTTTGCATATGTTAAAATACTTGAAGAGGTCATGTTGCCCTATGCTGAAGAGGACATGCCCTTGAAATGGTTGTTTCAACAAGACAATGACCCAAAACACACTAGTAAACGGGCAAAGTCTTGGTTCCAAACCAACAAAATTAATGTTATGGAGTGGCCAGCCCAATCTCCAGACCTTAATCCAATTGAGAACTTGTGGGGTGATATCAAAAATGCTGTTTCTGAAGCAAAACCAAGAAATGTGAATGAATTGTGGAATGTTGTTAAAGAATCATGGAGTGGAATAACAGCTGAGAGGTGCCACAAGTTGGTTGACTCCATGCCACACAGATGTCAAGCAGTTTTAAAAAACTGTGGTCATACAACTAAATATTAGTTTAGTGATTCACAGGATTGCTAAATCCCAGAAAAAAAAAATGTTTGTAAAAAATAGTTTTGAGTTTGTACAGTCAAAGGTAGACACTGCTATTTTTTTGAACACACCCCTTTCAACTAATTGCCCAATTGCACAGCCTTAAGAGCGTGCATATCATGAATGCTGGGTCTTGTTTGTTTTCTGACAATCTACTGAACCTACTGGTAACTTGTTTGCCACGTAGCAATAAAAAATATACTAAAAACCTTGATTATTCTGGTTAGTCACATTGTACTGCTATTATTTTGAACAAGACTGTATATATATATATATATATAAATACACTTATATACATACACACCATTTTACATAGTGTGAGATATAAAAGACCAGCTTACAATGCAGATAACTGTAAATATGTGTAAAGTGCAAATTAATAAGTACAATATAATACTGAATGTGCTGGAATCATTGAGATACCATATATCCACACACATACACGGACATATTCACATATATGCACATACATACACACATGTACGATGTATATGTTAGGGGCTAATCTTGGTACTATGACAGTCTAAATCCTTGACGTCCTGTGCACAGGGCTCTGGCTCTCCTGATCCCCATCACGACGTTGGATGCAGTGGACGACAGTGGGATCAGTCCTCTTCATTCAGCAGCGGCTGGTGGACACACACAGTGTCTGGAGATGCTGCTCCACGCCGGTTACGACCCCAACTTCATGCTCCATCCGTGGGTTCGGCGCAGCTATGACGACAAGCGACAGTCTGCGCTGTACTTCGCTGTATCCAATGGCGACGTCGCCTCCTCCAAAGTTTTACTGGAGGCCGGAGCGATGCCCAACCAGGACCCCGTCAAATGCCTCCAGGTGGCGCTGCGTCTGGGCAAGCACGAGCTCATCCACACGTTGCTTCGATACGGAGCCAATGTGAATTACTTCTGCAGGGTGAACACCACACACTTCCCCTCGGCCTTACAGTACGCTCTAAAGGATGAGGTGGTGCTGCGGATGCTGTGTAACTATGGTTACGATGTGGAGCGATGCTTTGACTGTCCGTATGGGGAGGGCTCTCATGTGCCAAGCGGTTATGAGGGCTGGAGCGATACTGTCATTAAAGACACCCTGGTGATTGATTTCATTGAGCTCGCTGTTGATTATTGATGAAATGTTTTGTGTTTGTGTTCTGCATCCTCTTTTCCTCTTCCTGCAGTTCTGTGAGTTCATGTGTGTTTCATGGCTGAAGGATCTCACGGGAAACGTGGTGCGCATCATGCTGGATTATGTAGATCACGTGACCTTTTGCTCCCAACTGAAGGCTCTGCTTATGGAGCATAAACAGTGGGCTGAAATATGCAAAATTCAAGGTTTGTACAGTAGCATTCATCTCACTTATATATATATATATATATATATATATATATATATATATATATATATATATATATATATATATAAATTGGATAAATCAGCAGTAAAAAAAATTCTGGTAGAATCAAGGTTTGTGTAATAGCAATTTATATAATAATAATAATAATATATTTATTATATAATACTTTGTATAATAATATTATATAGTATTGATATTTAAAGGAACATTTTATATAATAATCTATTAATATTTCTTAAAAATTTAAATTTACTGTTAAAATTCTGTTTTGTGTAATAGCAATTTACATAATAATAATAATATATATTCAAATTTCTCTTTGTATAATAATATTATTATGTATTATTGATATTATTATTAATAAAAGTAATTACCTTAAATTGTTCACACATTATTATTGTATTTGTATATTTTGTATAATTGTATTTTTTACCGCTTATTTTAAGTATAATATATTTTAAATACACATTTAAAATATATGTTGTAATGCAGAGAACAATTACTTTAAAAAAAATTACTGCTAAATTCAAGATTTGAACAATAGCAATTAATATAAAAATAAACTATTCATTATATTATACTTTATATAATAATATTATTATATATAATTCATATTTTTATATGTATAATTGATTTATTATATATTATATTTATAACATATTTATTACTGCTGATTTAAATTAAAACAAATATAATAATGCAGTGAAAAATAACTTTAAAATGACAAATTATTGCTAAATTGGAGGTTTGTACAATAGTACAATGTATATACTAATAAATAGATATTATACTGCTATTATTTATTATTGATATTATTTAATAATTGTTTTTAAATGTTGTATATTTGTATAAAAGTTTTACTGACGTTTTACTAAAATTACTTTAAAATGAGAATCACATCTAAAAAAAAATGACAAACTGCTTAGGTGTCATGAAAATGTAAAATTAGCTTCATTTTCTAAATGCAAAATATATGAACCTTTTTCTTTTGACTTCTGCATGAAACTGCTTGTTCAGCTCATGTCCTGTTTTGTGCAGTTGATTCTGAGTGTGTGTGTGCGCGCGCATGTGCGTGTGTGTGTGTGTGTGTGTTTGTGTGTGTATCACCAGAGAACGTGCGCTGTCTGCAGCATCTCTGCCGGCTGAGCATCAGAGCTGGTTTGGGTCGACTGCGTCTGAGAGCTCCGGTGTTCATGAGTTTCCTTCCTCTGCCTGACCGGCTGAAGCGATACATCCTGTACAAAGAATATGATCTCTACAGTCAGACACAAAGCAGATGAGCCAGAGCACAGAATTACAGCTGATTCTGATCACACACTGTCAGATAAAAGGTACAGTGCTGTCACTGGGGCAGAACCCTAAGGTACAAAACTGAAAAGGTACATATTTGTACCTTACTCACCCCTAAATGGTTCATATCAGAACCTTTTCGGTTTTGTACCTCAGGGTACCGCCCCAGTGACAGCACTGTACCTTTTTTTCTGTCAGTGCGTGTATAATGGACACTACTGACACTCCATGACATGCTTGTTCTCCAGAATATACATATAAACAAAGTCTTAATGAATATGAATATGTACCAAACTCAATAAATTGTTTAAATGAATGAATGAATAAAAAAATAATAGCCACTGTTGCATCTTTTATGAAGGGAAGTGGTCTTTATAAGATCATTAGCTTTTTTAGGAAGCACACCTGTGTAAAAAGCTTTTTTAATCTATTGAGATTTTACATTTTGCTGGCTAACGTTTTTGTGCAAAATATATTAAAATAGATGAAAATACATTTAGTTGTCTCATTTCAGATCTCATTAAATTGACCTTTTTAAATGTATCTATTTAAATCTTTCCCTTTATTGAAATACAAAATTTGACAAACATCAAACACACTCAGTCACACACACACAATAACACACACATACTTAATCAAATACACACACAAACACACACTCATGCACAATCACACGCTCACTCACAAACACGCACACACTCACACACACACTCACACAATAACAAACACACACACTTCTGGTGCGCTATCTTTCTAGGGACTCGCTACAGACGTAGCCTAATGGTTTTTATAGCCTACTGTAAACCATATATTCTATCCCCTACACTACCCCTAAACCTACCCATCACACGAAACTTTCTGCATTTTTATATTTTCAAATGAACTCATTCTGTATGATTTATAAGCTTTTTACCCGTTGGGACATCGATGTAGGTCCCCACAGTGACATGAGACCCCATGAGTATGTGTGCATTCAGCTCTCTCTCTCTCTCTCTCTCTCTCTCTCTCTCTCCTCTCTCTCTCTCTCTCTCTCTCTCTCTCTCTCTCTCTCTCTCTCTCTCTCTCTCTCTCTCTATCTCTATCTCTCTCTCTCTCTCTCTATCTCTATCTCTCTATCTCTCTCTCTTTCACACACACACAATACACTCTGCATAATATGAATTCAATACAACAAAAAACGAAAAATAAAGTAAAACATTTTTTTTTGTAAATTGTAGGTGAAGAGAAAAAAACACTAATGAAAGAAATATTTATCTTTTATACTAATATCATTTACCATCAAAGAGTCACGAATGTCTTTTATTTCTAATAAACAAGCGTAGACGTCATCAAATGATCGACAGCGTCTCCACCAATCAGCGGCCGGGGGAGGCGGGACTTCCGTGTTTGTGGGCGGATCCGGGTGGGTGTTGATTTGTCAGTAATAAAGCGAAGATCAACATTATAACATTAAGACTTTTGATTCTGAATAAAAGCATATATCGTTGCGCTCGCGTTAAATCCGAAATCATGCCTGGATTCGATACATTACCGATAGAGGAAACCCTGGAAGACAGTCCGCAGGTAAATATCATCATTTAGCTAACAAGCTAACAGAAATACATAAACACATGAGCATTATTAATAATAAACATCTGCTGCTCGTGCTTCGCATTCTGTGAAGATCATGAGTCTGTTCATCCTGATGGTTTGATTTGACTGATTTTGAGCTTTTTAGCTTTTTGATGGGTGGTGGTGGATTGGATTTGGCATGATGAGTTATTATAACACAGATGAATCAAAAACTCATATTTTAAATATATAAGAAAACTGCAAAGAGAGTCTAAACATTGCTTGATCAGTGCTGTACATAGATATCAGATGGAAACTGATCATTAATAAGAGCGAATGGTTAACATTAATATTCTGGATGATTTTGCTGTGAAAACTGGCACATTGCTCTGTAATGTCTCAACAGAACTGTCTCTTCAATAAACGATACATGTTATGATAGTAACACTACATTAAAGTCATGTCTACACATTGTTGCTTCTCATATTCATTATATATGTTATGATATATGTGACCCTGGACCACAAAACCAGTTTTAAGGGTTAATGAATAAATAATCTTTCCATTGATGTATGGTTTGTTAGGATAGGGCAATATTTGGCTGAGATACAACTATTTGAAAATCTGGAATCTGAGGGTGCAAAAAAATCTAAATATTGAAAAAAATAATCTGTACAAGTTGTCCAAATAAAGTCCTTAGCAATGCATATTACTACTAATAATATTTTTTTTTTTTTAGATATTTACGGTAGGAAATGTATAAAATATCTTCATGGAAAATTGGCTATTGCCACAAATATACCCGTGAGACTTATGACTGGTTTTGTGCTCCAGGGTCACATTTATTGTTGATAATGATATCTATTATTGTTT
The DNA here is from genome assembly GCF_024679245.1 of Pseudorasbora parva. Taxonomy (NCBI): domain Eukaryota; kingdom Metazoa; phylum Chordata; class Actinopteri; order Cypriniformes; family Gobionidae; genus Pseudorasbora; species Pseudorasbora parva. The sequence goes on from NC_090193.1 coordinate 38,125,584, forward strand.
GATATATCTTCTCATATATGTTTTTCTAGACACGCTCTCTGCTCGGGGTGTTTGAGGAAGACACAGCAGCAATATCCAGTTATTTCAGTCAGCTCTTCAAAGCCATGCAGAGAATCTATGACGCCCAGGTGAGAACCCACTCCTAACACTCACATTATAATATTCTCTGTGTAAATCAGTGGAACTGACTCCTTACACATGAAATATTATATCAGGTATGCTCAAGAATATATCCACATTATTAGGATAGTGTTTGATTACTTTAGTCTTAATCGATGAATCACGCACAAGTTTAGAACGTCATATATTTAGATCCAAAAAGGATAACATGTTTGGATAAAGATAATTCATTTTCAGATATAAAAATGATATAATTTTATTTATACTATTTATTATTATTATTATTATTACTTTTAACAGCAGCAGCAGTAACAGTATTAATATTATTAATAAAAATATAATAATACATATTCATATTTATACTAGATAATATAATGTAGTAATAATAATGCTATTATGATATTAATATTATTATTAATGATAATAATAATAATAGTAGTAGTAATTACTGTAATTAAAGCAAATGAACAAAACAACTTAATGCAATGAGAAATTTATTTTTAGAATCATGATTTTTTGCATTATATTATTATTATAATCCACCCTAATATTATACTAGATACAATAATGATTTACTTTATTTTATTTCTACTAATTTTAAAATATTATTATTAACAACAGCAGTAATAGTATTAATAATAATATAATAATGATAGTATTTTATTTCTACTATTTGTAAATGATTATTATTAACAATAATATTAATATAATAATAGTAGTATTTTATTAATTATTTTTTAATTTATTCTTAACAACATCGCAGAAGAAATAGTATTAATATTATTAATAATAGTATAATACATATTCATATTTATAGAAGATATAATAATATATTAATAATGTTATTATATATTATTATTAATTATAGTAATTACTATTATGATATTATTATTAATAATTAATTTCATGTGTAAATAGTTTTTTAATACTGACTTGGAAAAAAATACAACTGAACAAAACAAATTAATGCAATTAAAAAAATCTTCATAATTGAGACAAAAAAACTGCTTAATTGTCATGAAAATGTCAATGCAAAAAAAATGTATGCAAAATATAATACTTTTCTTTCTTTTGACTGGGGTGAAAATGATCGATATACATGTTTTCACGAGACTTGCGTGGATCTCTTTCAGAATGAACTGAGCGCTGCCACACATTTGACCTCTAAATTACTGAAAGACTATGAGAAACAGGTGATTTCTGATCATTTGATGCGTTTATACCTCAGTTTATTGTCCATATAAGGGCTTGTGTTCTAGCTGCGTGGTATTGTAACCTCATTCTGTTCTCTGGCGTGCAGCGTTTTCCTCTGGGGGGCGACGATGAGGTCATGAGCTCCACTTTGCAGCAGTTTGCCAAAGTCATAGACGAGGTCAGAATGACATCAATCACTCATTAACATCCTGTGCTGGTATGATCATTGAGATTTCACTCATAATCCCGTTTTTATTTCAGCTCAGTTCCTGTCACGCCGTTCTCTCCACTCAGCTCGCAGACGCCATGATGTTCCCCATCACACAGTTTAAAGAGAGAGATTTGAGAGGTATGAGACAGCAATGCATTATTCTGATTTGGTATGCTGCTTATAATGACTGCATAATTGATTGTTATAGAAAGCCGACCATTTCCAGTGTTCATTTCATGTCTGTTATTCTTCACTCATAAAATGTAATTGACCTCAAATCAATATTTCAGGCTCTTTTAGTTAAGTAGCTGTGTAATACGCTGACTGATGGTACATTATCGCTTACATAACACATTAATTTTCCTCCATCTCTAGAAATTCTCATCCTGAAGGAAGTGTTTCAGATCGCAAGTGATGGTAAGCACTTTGTTATTGTTCTTTTCTACATAATTGCTGCGACATATGATAATGAAGCCATTATTTCTGCTTCATTATGTTTAATATATTTCGTTTCAGATCACGATGCAGCCATAAACAGATACAGCCGTCTGTCTAAGCGAAAGGAAAACGAGAAGGTGTGGCATTTTGAGACTTTACAGTGTTGTATAATTGACGCCTGGTTAGTTTGCATGTGCTGATAAGAGTGTAAGGTGTGTGTGTTTTTCTTGCTGAATGCTCTGGCTGTCCTCATTTATTAGAACACACACTGAGAGCTGGCCCGACCGCCGATAGATGAGCATCTGTTACTCTGAGACGGTTGGCTGATACCGGTGTCCTTGTCCAGGATGAGAAAAGAAGACAAATAACTCATTATTCAGTTTAAAGTGCCCCCATGACGCTATTTGAAAGGCTCCTAATTTTGTTTTGGACTGTCCTTCAATAGATTTCCATGCATCCAAGGTCAAAAAACACTTTCTCATAATGTATATTGCACATCATCTCATTTCTCAAAGTGTCTGAAAACGGCTTGTTTGAAGATTCGGTCTCTCTAAACCCGGTCTATCTGAGAGCCTGCTCTTCTATGATTGGTCAGATGGCCCAGTCTGTTGTGATTGGTCTACTGTGCTCTGATAGGTCAAAGGGCCCAGTCTGATGTGATTGGTCGACCACTTACTTCTGTATCAATTCCAGAGCAAGTCCTTATTTTTGTAAGTGTATTGTAGTGGATTTGCAGTGCTGAAAACAGCGTCTTCTTGACATGAACAACACAAACCAAACTCTTCCCATCTCGACTACAACTACTATGTTTGAGGGCGGGAAAAATTAGATGTTGTTTGCAGTCAGCCAATGAAGACCTTAGGCTGGCGTTACACAAGTTTGTTACATTGTTACGTAGGTATGCAACTGGACGTTAGACTACTCGACTCATTTCAGCAATTCAGAATAGATTATTTCTTTTAGGAGACAGTGACTTTATTTGTTATGAACTTTGGTCATTAAGACATTCATTGCAGACATTTTACAAAGAGCTTTATTACACAGGGCATGAAAGATAATATTTGAAAAAGCATAACAGGGGCACTTTAACAGAAATGAAGTTGAGATGAAACAAAACGTTCTTAGTGCATGTTCTCAATCTTACTGTGAACGATCAGTGACTGTTATTCCAAACACTAGTCTCCATTGTCTTGCATCAAACTTGCACCAACTCTGAAATAAGTTTTTGACCCACTTTATTTTTCAACCAGACTTTTCACCATCCAATCAATTCCCAGTTGAGAAAAGCATGTCCTGCTCTACCTGTAACTAACTCATCCATGCGTCCCCTGCAGGTGAAGAATGAAGTGATGGAGGACGTGTACACGTCTAGGAAAAAACACCACGAGACCACGATGCACTACTTCGCATCGCTAAACATGCTGCAGTACAAGAAGAAGATTGCGCTGTTGGAGCCGTTACTGGGATATATGCAGGCGCAGGTGTTCATGAACTATAGACCTCATATTTAATCCATAACACCTTCTGATAATATAGTCTGCTTATAGTTCATTATTGTTGCATTTTCATCAGATCAGTTTTTTCAAACTGGGATCAGAGAATCTGACGCAGCAATGGGAGGATTTTCTCACGAACATCGGAACCAGCGTGCAGAAGTGAGTTTCACACACAACTTAAACTAAAACTGATAAAAATGAAGATTAAATAAAATATGAAAAACTTAAAGGGATAGTTCACCCTGAAATTAAAATAAAACAATCTTTTACTTACCCTGCTGTTGTTCCAATGCCTTGATGTCCTTGGAGAAACATGGAGGAGCGCGCTGGACATTTCAATTTTTTTTTTGCTTTTGAGTAGAAAAAGCTACTTCACTTCTAAAACTGAAACAGCTGAATAATAAATAAATAATGAATAAAAAATATATAGCTGAGTAGAAATATATTTAAAAAAACTAAATAAACTAATAAAATGATAACTGGACATAACAATTACTAAAAGAAAATCAAAACTGGAAAATATAAAACTAAAATTTAAATATAAGTATATATATATACAGTCTTGTTCAAAATAATAGCAGTACAATGTGACTAACCAGAATAATCAAGGTTTTTAGAATATTTTTTATTGCTACGTGGCAAACAAGTTACCAGTAGGTTCAGTAGATTGTCAGAAAACAAACAAGACCCAGCATTCATGATATGCACGCTCTTAAGGCTGTGCAATTGGGCAATTAGTTGAATTAGTTGAAAGGGGTGTGTTCAAAAAAATAGCAGTGTGGCATTCAATCACTGAGGTCATCAATTTTGTGAAGAAACAGGTGTGAATCAGGTGGCCCCTATTTAAGGATGAAGCCAACACTTGTTGAACATGCATTTGAAAGCTGAGGAAAATGGGTCGTTCAAGACATTGTTCAGAAGAACAGCGTACTTTGATTAAAAAGTTGATTAGAGAGGGGAAAACCTATAAAGAGGTGCAAAAAATGATAGGCTGTTCAGCTAAAATGATCTCCAATGCCTTAAAATGGAGAGCAAAACCAGAGAGACGTGGAAGAAAACGGAAGACAACCATCAAAATGGATAGAAGAATAACCAGAATGGCAAAGGCTCAGCCAATGATCACCTCCAGGATGATCAAAGACAGTCTGGAGTTACCTGTAAGTACTGTGACAGTTAGAAGACGTCTGTGTGAAGCTAATCTATTTTCAAGAATCCCCCGCGAAGTCCCTCTGTTAAAAAAAAGGCATGTGCAGAAGAGGTTACAATTTGCCAAAGAACACATCAACTGGCCTAAAGAGAAATGGAGGAACATTTTGTGGACTGATGAGAGTAAAATTGTTCTTTTTGGGTCCAAGGGCCACAGGCAGTTTGTGAGACGACCCCCAAACTCTGAATTCAAGCCACAGTGCACAGTGAAGACAGTGAAGCATGGAGGTGCAAGCATCATGATATGGGCATGTTTCTCCTACTATGGTGTTGGGCCTATTTATCGCATACCAGGGATCATGGATCAGTTTGCATATGTTAAAATACTTGAAGAGGTCATGTTGCCCTATGCGGAAGAGGACATGCCCTTGAAACGGTTGTTTCAACAAGACAATGACCCAAAACACACTAGTAAACGGGCAAAGTCTTGGTTCCAAACCAACAAAATTAATGTTATGGAGTGGCCAGCCCAATCTCCAGACCTTAATCCAATTGAGAACTTGTGGGGTGATATCAAAAATGCTGTTTCTGAAGCAAAACCAAGAAATGTGAATGAATTGTGGAATGTTGTTAAAGAATCATGGAGTGGAATAACAGCTGAGAGGTGCCACAAGTTGGTTGACTCCATGCCACACAGATGTCAAGCAGTTTTAAAAAACTGTGGTCATACAACTAAATATTAGTTTAGTGATTCACAGGATTGCTAAATCCCAGAAAAAAAAAATGTTTGTACAAAATAGTTTTGAGTTTGTACAGTCAAAGGTAGACACTGCTATTTTTTTGAACACACCCCTTTCAACTAATTGCCCAATTGCACAGCCTTAAGAGCGTGCATATCATGAATGCTGGGTCTTGTTTGTTTTCTGACAATCTACTGAACCTACTGGTAACTTGTTTGCCACGTAGCAATAAAAAATATACTAAAAACCTTGATTATTCTGGTTAGTCACATTGTACTGCTATTATTTTGAACAAGACTGTATATATAGTATAAATAAATACTATAATAGTATATAAATAATACTAAAATATGCTGGATTAATGCATCTCACAATACATTTAAAGAAATGTATCAATTTATGTGATGGTAAGGTTTTTATTGGTCTGATTATCCGATTATCATATTTTGAAATTGGAAGCAGATGATTCAGAACTTATTTTTCTAATTCATACAATATGGTTAATTAGGGTTAAGTATTAAACACTTTTCTATTTTCAACAGCTTTCTATTTTCTTTCCATATTTCAATGTTAAGAATGAAAAAAAGCCAAAACTGTGCAGATTTATAATGTTATATCTATTATGAGTCGTCATATCGGTTTTAAAACAAAGATAATTATCAGTCAATCGTTATCTCTATCTGGGCTTTTAATAAATACATTGTAAAAAAATTTATCAGCAAGAGCACATTAAATCAAAAATTACAAAAGACATTTATAAAGATTTCATTTTAAATATATGCTGTTCTTTTGAACTTTTTCTTGCATATTAGAATGATTTCTGAAGAATCATGTGACACTGAAGATTTTTTAAAATTCAGATTTGATCACAGGAAAAAATTACATTTATTATATATTTACATAGAAAACAGCTATTTTGAAAGTAGAAATATTTCCAATATTTCAGTTTTTACTGTATTTTTGATCAGCCTCGGTGAGCAGAAGATGCTTGTTTTAGAAACCTTAAACGTTTCAACAGTCTTTTATATTTTATACAAAATGCAAATTATTGTACAACGTTAAATTCGCCGTTATGCTTTCTCGTTGTTCTTTGCATTTAAGTTTGTGCTATTTGCAAATGAGAAAAATAGTTCATTAAAGGGTTAGTTCACCCAAAAATTAAATTTATGTCATTAATGACTCACCCTCCTAAGGTTGTTCCTCACCCGTAAGACCTCCGTTCATCTTCACACACAGTTTAAGATATTTTATATTTAGTCCGAGAGCTTTTCTGTTCCTTCAATGCAAGTGTATGCACACTATACTGTCCATGTCCAGAAAGGGAATAAAAACATCATCAAAGTAGTCCATATGAGACATCAGTGGGTTAATTAGAGTCTCTTGAAGCATCGAAAATACATTTGGGTCCAAAAATAACAAAAACTACGACTTTATTCAGCATTGTCTTCTCTTCCGCATTTGTTTTCAATCCTCAAACAAAGAATCAAACGGTTATGAATCAGTGTATTGATTCATGATTCGGATCGCAAATGTCACGTGATTTCAGCAGTTTGACACGCAATCTGAATCATGAATCAATACACTGATTGATAACCGGTCAAATCTTTGTTTCAATCTACACCTACACTTTCATTTAAGGAACAGAAAAGCTCTCGAACTAAATATAATATATCTTAAACTGTGTCTAAAGATGAACGGAGGTCTTACGGGTGAGGAACGACATTAGGGTGAGTCATTAATGACATCAAGTTAATTTTTGGGTGAACTAACCCTTTAATTACGGGGAAATTAATGGTTGTGTACTGTATTTGTGAGCCTGATTTTCATCTCTTGGTGGTCATAGTGTTCGGAGGGAAATGGACAGGGACGCTGAAGCGGTGGAGCAGACGATTCAAGACCTGAAAGAGGCCAGTGACCCGCTGTACATGCCCGACCCGGACCCAAACACCATCCCTGTGAACCGCAACCTGACCCGCAAGGCCGGCTACCTCAACACTCGCAAGTAAGAGAACATCAACACTTCAATGTGCTTCAGTTGCCTGCGTTTATACTGATCTCATGCCTCTCTCCGCCAGTAAAACAGGCCTGGTGTCGTCCAGCTGGGACCGGCAGTACTTCTTCACCCAGGGAGGAAACCTCATGAGCCAATCACGTGGAGCCGTAGCCGGAGGTCTCGTGATGGACATTGACAACTGCTCCGTCATGGCAGTGGACTGTGAGGACCGCCGTTTCTGCTTTCAGATCACATCGTTTGACGGAAAGAAGTAAGATTTTAGATGCACAAATCTGTCTGGACTGGTATTACAATATACTTCTTCTAGGTGCAGTTTTGTGTAACATTTATTATTTCTGATAAACCTGCCTTTAAAGAAATTGGTTTGAGTGAATGATTCAATGACGGACTCGTAAAGACTTCACTTGTTTAATGTCTGAATAAATCAGCATTTTTTAACGATTACGATTATGATTCAATGATTCGTAAAGACTTTTTGTTTCATTACTGGATGAATCAGCGTTTTTGAATGAATCTCTTGAGTGAATGATTCAATCAATGATTCACTCGTAAAGACTTCACTTGTTTATTACTGGATGAATCAGCGTTTTTGATCGAATCTCTTGAGTGAATGATTCAGTGACCACTGGATGAATAAATAAAAAAATATAAATCTTTTTCCTCTATTTGTCTCTATTCCCTCCCTATTCTAGCTTATGCTACTCTGAGTAATGTCCAAAACCTTGTATTTAAGGCACTTTTTTGCGTTTCTTCGCCTCTTAATGACGGATCGCTTCCTGTACTCCTCAGTTGTAAGTCGCTTTGGATAAAAGCGTCTGCTAAATGCATAAATGTAAATGAATCAGCGTTTTTGATCGAATCTCTTGAGTGAATGATTCAATGATTCACTCGTAAAGACGTCACTTGTTTAATTACTGGATGAATCAGCATTTTTTAATGATTACGATTATGATTCAATGACTCATTAATAAATACTTCACTTGTTTCATTACTGGATAAATCAGCATTTTTGATCAAATCTCTTGAGTGAATGATTCAATGACTCACTCGTAAAGACTTCCCTTTTTTCATTACTGGATGAATCAGCGTTTTTGAATTTTTTTGATCATGCACCTCTACTATAAACTAAAGGAAGTGTTATTACAGTTAACTAAAACCATTAATAAAAATAGTTGCTTTAAATAAAATAAACGTTAACTGAAATAGGATAAAATCTATAATAAAATGTAGACTTATTTTATTTCAGCTAGTTGCCATAGCATAATTTCTCATTTTCATTGTTTAACGATGTGTTGAAATAATTAATAAAAACGACATAGACATACACAAACTTATAAAAATATTAGAAAAACAGAAAATTACAAAACTTCAAATGAAAACAGAAAATATATTTAAAAAAAAGATTACTTTTTTTTAACTAGATCAATACTAGTCACTCAGTGATACTAAAATGACACTGGTTCTGGTTGTTTTACATGTCGATCTTGTCCCGAGAAAGCTGTGACGTAGTGAAATGTGACATTTTTACAGTAATTTCATCTCTGTGGTTACTAAAATAGTTTTAGCAAATGTCTTTGTCTTGAAGCTGAGTCTAGTCATGGTCAGATTTCACAGTTTAGCTCTTTGTCAGCCCTTATTTGTTCTTTGGAAACTAAATTCCCTAAATGTTTTGGTGACCTGCGCTGGTCTTATGGTATTAGTAATGAGTGTAGTAATGAGAGATGTAAAAACTGAAGTGCTAAAGTGCTGTCCGAGAATTCCCAAATGCTGATCCGGTTTAAGCTGATGAACTGAATATTTATCAGCCGGGTAAAACGGCTGCATTATCCTTTCTCAGTGCGTGTGCCAGATATCGAGTCATTCTGAGTTTCACTGAATGACTGTTTCTTTCTTTCCTTGTACCGCAGGGCGGCCATATTACAGGCGGAGAGCAGGAAAGACTGTGAGGAGGTGAGAGAACTGACGGCCATTAAATCTCAGTCACATGGAGAACCTTCTGTGAAAAGCCACATACTGATATAAGGGTCAATTTCACCAAGAACATTTAAAAAATATATATTATTACACTACCATTCACAAGTTTAGGGTCAGTAAAAATGTTTTAAAAAGTAATTAATTATTTTATACAATTCAGCAAGGATTCGTTAAATTGATCAGAAATGTTTTGTAACATTTAAAATCTCTTTATTATTTATTTTGAACTTTCTGTTCATCAAAGAATCCTTTAAAAAATATGAATATATGAAAAAAATATGAAGCTGTACAACTCTTTTCAACATTGATCATAATCAGAAATATCACAATAGCTATTTTAAATTGTAATAATATTTCACAAAATTACTGTTCTTACTGTATTTTTAACCAAATAAAAGCAGCCTGGGTGAGTATAATTCTAATAACCCTATAATTCAAATGAGTTTATTAGTATTTCTCTTTAAATTCTCATTACTGTAATTGTAGCCTTTTTAAGAACAATTATTTCTTTAAAATTAGCATAAATAACGGCAGTAGAAGTAAAACTATCATGATGCAAAATATTAGATTTGATATACATTATTTACAATAATGAGAATTGTGGGGAAAATGTGCATCATGCATGTTATGTTACAATATGAAATAACTTATGGTTCTAAAAAATAGGCTTACTATTCAAAATATGGAGGAAATATGACCCTAAACATGATGGCCTTCTTTAGATTCACTAATTGGAATGTTTTTCTTTTTTTTTAGTGGATTGCAACGATAAACAACATCTCTAAGAGGATATACCTCAGTGAAAACCCAGAGGTGAGTGTAGGGTTCAGATCTTGAAAACCTAAGCCTCTGCATACATAACACCATAGCTTTAATGCAGTTTAAAGTCAGGTATTGCTAATGTTTCTCTATGGCAGGAAATCGCAGCAAGAGTGAATCAGTCGGCACTGGAGGCCGTGACTCCTTCTCCATCCTTTCAACAGCGACACGAGAGTTTTAGACCGAGCATGTGAGTAACAACATTACACCAGCACTTAAAGTGCCTCTATTATGCTTTTTCAAATATTATCTTTCATGCAGTGTGTAATAAAGCTCTTTGTTGAAAAGGTCTGCAATGTCTTAAATATCAAAGTGCATGATAAATAAAGTTTCTGAACCTCTGTCATCAATCATTCCAGACAAACTTCCTGTTACAAACCTATGTAACAATGTAACAAAATTTGCATATTATCAACCGATGGCCTTCATTGGCTACCGGTGAAAAACATGTGTTTTGCCCCGCCCTCAAACACTGTAGTTGTGGCTTCAGATATGGTAATGAGACTTTCATTTCTGACACTCTGTAAACGGTCGTCGACCAATCAGAGCAGGGTATCTCTCAGAAAGGCGGGGTTTGGAGAGATCGAATCATTTAGTGAACCGTTTCAGACACTGTGAGAAAAGAAGTGATGCTGCAATATACATTATGAGAAGATGTGTTTTTTGACATTGGATGCTTGTAAACATGTTGTAGGAGACAACATTAGGAGCCTTTAAAAAAGCATAATAGGGCCACTTTAATATTACAAAATTTCTTTTTTAATTTTGTCTATAATAGTTAATAGTCTTGAAGGCACAGTAAGTGTGGATATTGCATTACTAAGAATATACTACGAGTCAAACATTTACATTTTTTAAATGTTTTGAAAGTTGTCTTCTGCTCAGCAAAGCTGCATTTATTTGATCAAAATACAGCAAAAAGTGAAATTACAGTTTAAAATATATTTCTTTTATATGTGAATATACATTAAAGTGTAATTTATTCCTGTGATCAAAGCTGAATGTCCAGCATCATTACTCCAGTCTTCGGTGTCACATGATCCTTCACAAATCATTCTAATATACTGATTTTATGCTCAAAAAACCTTTCTGATTATTATTAGTGTTGAAAACAGTTGTGGCTCTTCACATTTTTGTAGAAACAATGATATATATAAAAAAAAAATTAAACATTATTACAGTTTTTATCGTCACCTTTTTGTATTTGCTGAACTTTTATCTTGTATTCAATTAAAAATAGTTATTTTAAATGTTATTAAATTTATATATATATATATATATATATATATATATATATATATATATATATATATATATATATATATATATATAAATTTTTTTTATTTTTTATTTTTTTATGTCAGATAAATGAAGCCTTGGTGAGCAGACCCCTTTCAAAAACATAACTTGATTTATTAAGAATTCAAACATTTGGGGACACAAATTTTAACTAAATAAACATTTAATTACTAAACAAAATTTATTTATCAACTAAATTACAGATCTGCCCACATATGATAATTGAAATGAGCTGATGACGTCACCGTTTTCTCCAGAGTGGCTATACAGCCGAATCACATTCTGTCGCATTATTTTCCCGTTTAACACTGTGGATCTGCTTTGAAACAATCGGCATTGTAAAAAGCGCTATATAAATGAAGTTGATTTGTCTTGACTTGATTTGACCGTTTTGTAAATACATTTAAACTCAAAACATGATTTCCCATATCGGAGAGAAGCATATATTGTGCTTGTAAATGATTCCATGTTTTCTTTCTCAAAGCATTCGTTTTTTTCCCCTGAAGGCAAGGGCGGCCCAAAACAGCCCGGTCAGGCAGTCAGTGCTCCGTGGGCTCCGAGTCTCCGGCGCTGTCGTCTCTGTCTCTGGATTCGCTGGTGGCTCCGGACACGCCCATTCAGTTTGACATCATCTCACCCGTCACCGAGGAGCACGCGAGTCAGGCCAAGAGCGGCGGCCAGGGCAGGTCTGCTTAAGAGTGCTCAAAGTTGATAGATAAAGAGGGCAGTTTACTCTTGACTCTTATTAGCGAATTATCAAGCATAGACGTAAAGCACTGGTTTGTGTTTTTCCCTTTGCTGAAAGAAGGACCAATCCATTCGGGGAATCTGGAGGGACACAGTCCGAAGAAAGTGAAGGTACATTGATAAAATTATATGTACAGTATTGTTCAAAATAATAGCAGTACAATGTGACTAACCAGAATAATCAAGGTTTTTCGTATATTTTTTTATTGCTACGTGGCAAACAAGTTACCAGTAGGTTCAGTAGATTGTCAGAAAACAAACAAGACCCAGCATTCATGATATGCACGCTCTTAAGGCTGTGCAATTGGGCAATTAGTTGAATTAGTTGAAAGGGGTGTGTTCAAAAAAATAGCAGTGTGGCATTCAATCACTGAGGTCATCAATTTTGTGAAGAAACAGGTGTGAATCAGGTGGCCCCTATTTAAGGATGAAGCCAACACTTGTTGAACATGCATTTGAAAGCTGAGGAAAATGGGTCGTTCAAGACATTGTTCAGAAGAACAGCGTACTTTGATTAAAAAGTTGATTAGAGAGGGGAAAACCTATAAAGAGGTGCAAAAAATGATAGGCTGTTCAGCTAAAATGATCTCCAATGCCTTAAAATGGAGAGCAAAACCAGAGAGACGTGGAAGAAAACGGAAGACAACCATCAAAATGGATAGAAGAATAACCAGAATGGCAAAGGCTCAGCCAATGATCACCTCCAGGATGATCAAAGACAGTCTGGAGTTACCTGTAAGTACTGTGACAGTTAGAAGACGTCTGTGTGAAGCTAATCTATTTTCAAGAATCCCCCGCAAAGTCCCTCTGTTAAAAAAAAGGCATGTGCAGAAGAGGTTACAATTTGCCAAAGAACACATCAACTGGCCTAAAGAGAAATGGAGGAACATTTTGTGGACTGATGAGAGTAAAATTGTTCTTTTTGGGTCCAAGGGCCACAGGCAGTTTGTGAGACGACCCCCAAACTCTGAATTCAAGCCACAGTACACAGTGAAGACAGTGAAGCATGGAGGTGCAAGCATCATGATATGGGCATGTTTCTCCTACTATGGTGTTGGGCCTATTTATCGCATACCAGGGATCATGGATCAGTTTGCATATGTTAAAATACTTGAAGAGGTCATGTTGCCCTATGCTGAAGAGGACATGCCCTTGAAATGGTTGTTTCAACAAGACAATGACCCAAAACACACTAGTAAACGGGCAAAGTCTTGGTTCCAAACCAACAAAATTAATGTTATGGAGTGGCCAGCCCAATCTCCAGACCTTAATCCAATTGAGAACTTGTGGGGTGATATCAAAAATGCTGTTTCTGAAGCAAAACCAAGAAATGTGAATGAATTGTGGAATGTTGTTAAAGAATCATGGAGTGGAATAACAGCTGAGAGGTGCCACAAGTTGGTTGACTCCATGCCACACAGATGTCAAGCAGTTTTAAAAAACTGTGGTCATACAACTAAATATTAGTTTAGTGATTCACAGGATTGCTAAATCCCAGAAGAAAAAAAAATGTTTGTACAAAATAGTTTTGAGTTTGTACAGTCAAAGGTAGACACTGCTATTTTTTTGAACACACCCCTTTCAACTAATTGCCCAATTGCACAGCCTTAAGAGCGTGCATATCATGAATGCTGGGTCTTGTTTGTTTTCTGAGAATCTACTGAACCTACTGGTAACTTGTTTGCCACGTAGCAATAAAAAATATACTAAAAACCTTGATTATTCTGGTTAGTCACATTGTACTGCTATTATTTTGAACAAGACTGTATATACTACCATTCAAAAGTTTGGGGTCAGTAAGATTTTATTTTTTTAAAGGAAATGTATGCTTTAATTAATTAAGCATGCATAAAAAATAGATAATAAATGTCAGTAATGACATTTATAAAATATTCTATTTAAAATAACTTTATATTTATCAAAGAATCCTGAAAAAAGTATCACAGATTCCACAAAAATCAAGCACGACTGTTTTCAACCTTGACAATAATAATAATTGAGCAGCAAATCATCATATAATAATGATTTCTGAAGGATCATGGGACACTGAAGACTGGAGTAATGATCACAGGAATTTTAGAAAACCCCAAAATGATCATATATATATATCATATATATATATATATATATATATATATATATATATATATATATATATATATATATATATATATATATATATATATATATATATATATATAATATAGAGAGAGACTAGAATATGAGTTTTAAAAGAATAGTTTATATAAAGGTATGCATTTTTATCTTTTATTTTAATGACAGAGTTTTATTTTTTGTGTGTACTATCCCTTTAATGGCTTAAACTGCACATGAAATGGCATTCACAATGCATTTAACATCAATAATGTCGTATTTTCTAGTGAAACATAATATTCAGGGATATAATATAGGCTGGGACTTGATTATTATATCCATCTGATTTGATTAGATTGTGCGAAGCAGGCTATGATATTATTCATTAATATTATTTTCTCCACTCATTTGGCTCTGGTTGCATGAGCAGAAAAGAGCAGAGAAAATGCTAAGAAAATGCATTTTGATTTCATGTTGCTGTGAAGTGGGACTCAGGGTGCGTTCACACTTGTCATGTTTGGTTGGATTAAAACGAACCCTGGTGCGATTGCTCTGTTAGTGCGGTTCATTTGAACATATGTGAACGCTGCCTTCCGAACCCTGGTGCGCACCAAACAAGTGGACCGAGAGCGCTTAAAAGATGAGTCTCGGTCCGCTTCCAAACCAACTCTGATGCGGTTCGACTGATTTATGAATGCAACACGGACCAAAGACATGTAAACGGACCAAAAACCGGACGTGATGTCATAAGATGCGACGCATAGTCAACTGATTTAACGACGCGGAAAGATCGGTGTATCCAAAATGAATAATGTTAGAGGGCGAACGTGGAGCAACGAGGAAGAGCCTTATCAATATTTGGTCCGACGAGCATGTTTTGAAAATGCTAGAAAATACGCACAAAAAGCTAACCTGGTTCTTCTCATCAGAGGACCTGTTGGCCATCAGTCGGTACAGACGACAGAACGGCCGTCTCTTTTCTGCACAACAGAGGAAATCCTGCTGCTGTTTTGAATGTTTTGAACATTTTATGAGCTCTTCATGAGTTCTCAGCGGGTAATAATAATGCCATATGTACACGCATAAAATGATGGTGTTTAATCAGCACACAGCATAGTTTTGAATGTTCGGTAAGCAGCTCCTGCGTCATATAAGCCGACCAATCAGGTTGTGAGCGTCTCCCTGTGCCTTTGGTTCGGTAACTTTAGGTTCGCTGTTAAAAATGCCAGTGTGAACGCTAAGCGGATCAGGACTATGTTTTGTTTTTGTTTTTTGGTCCGGACCAAACTAACCGAACTACAAGTGTGAACGCACCCTGAATCTCTCATGTTGTTCCAGACTCGATCCTGCACCAGCTTTTCATTGTTCGGTTTTTGGGCTGCATGGAGGTGAAGGCCACAGAGAGCACGGACGTCATCTATGAGACCATGAGACAGATCCTGGCAGCCCGAGCCATACACAACATCTTCAGAATGACCGAATCGCATCTGCTCGTCACGTGCGAATGCCTGAAGTGAGTTACGGCGTTTGATATTCTCACAGCGGTGTTGAACTGATCCTGGATCAGGGCTCTGCTGCTTGTCCTGAAGTCATTAAAAAGAGCCTGTGAATATGTCAAGCATTTTAAATTTGTTTTTTAAAATTTGTGTGTGTGACAGAGGGATTCCTGCCTCTGTTTTGACTCCTTTAGATGTTTTATAAACTCTTCACGAGTTCTCATCTGGTCAAAATAGCATCATCTGTAGCTACGCACACACAACGAGCACATTTAGCCAAAACACAACTTGGTATATTGTCAAAAGTATCGATTTTTTGATACATATAGATACTGAAATATATGAAACACTTCCAATACTCATTTTCCACAGAATAGAAACAATATCTACACTATCACACAAACCCTCCTCCTCTTACTCACTCGCTTCATTTGCTCCAGATGAATATTGTTGCTGTCACAGGGCTTGAATTTCGGCATGGGATTGCGTGTATTGCGCATAATGTTACTAATTTCCGCAGATTTTGTGCTCACACTCAAAGTGCTGCACATAAAGCCGCCAGAACTAAATTGAGTTCTTTTTCGCCGATTATTGCGCTTATACAGTCAAACACACAAAAATATGCACACACAAAAAATGTAAAAATGTCTTGGGGAGTATTCCCGTAAACTCAGTCAGTTCTGTTTTAGGTGAATGTAAACATTTGAGAAAGAAATGCACGTGTAACAGTATAATGGATCTGTGCGTCAGGTCTTAAAGGGGTCATATAATGGTACATGCACTTTTACAAGCTGATTGTGTGGAAATGTGTGTTGGCAGTGCCTGTACACAACTATCCTGTAATGATTTAATTTCCTTATATGTTTTCCCCTGTCTCAAATTGAGCCGTTCGGCCGTGTGACGTCACACGACCCGACGCCCCTCCCACGACTGTTGATTGACAGCAGCGTTTCATCTCAGACCCGCCCCGAGTGAGCTCTGTCATAGTCTGCCATTGTGAATACGCTGGAGCAGAAAGGCGTCTAAGTGAATGTAGTGTTCTGATCTTGGGTGTAATAATGAACACAGCAGTCATTCTGGTGTTCCTAAATCCAAACCGCTCAAGACGGAGTGGCTAAGTTTTGTTTTCGTCAATATTTTTATGTCTGCGCGAACCGTGAAGCATTTCTCACCAGTGAGTAGTTTGAAACGCGTACACGCTTCACGATAAATGCGGCTAAAGTGGGTAAGTTACATTATGGCATGCTTTCTACGTATGACGTTCTCAATATAATTCATAATCGCACGTTTATAATGAACAACGCATTATGGTTATTGTGTTATTACAAACTGTGTACGCTGGTTTTAAAGTTAACATGGACGTGGTAGCTAACATAAGCTTAATTATGTTAGATGGTTTATAAATTACTGTCAAAAAATAAATCGTGTTGTAACAGTTATTACACTGCATTGATAACGTTAAGCATCACTGACAAGCCGACATTTACAGAAAAAACGTTTTTATTGGCATTAGCTGTAACATCAATCTGTCAATGAACTAATGTAAACATCAGTAAACACAGCATTCATCGCTAACGTTACCCTGCCAGTACATGAAGACAGATCAGTGACATTACGTTAACCAGCCATTCAGAAACGCCTGTTTAGCTTTAATTGTCGAATTTCGTTGAAGCTGTTGTCTTGTCCCGTTGTCACACACCGGTTCATATTGCTAAAGTTGCACAGATTTCCTCAGAGAGTAGCGTGGCCATTCTTTCGACTCCGTGTGTGTGTGTGTGTGTGTAAGCATAGTGAGCAAAGCACATTAGCATTTAAAGCCGTATGCACGAGAACGGCTTGCTGAAAACAGAGCTGTTTTTGACGAGGTTAAATTAGTGTTCTTACAATACTAATGAGAATTTTTAATTAAAGTATATTACAAAGTTATCATTTAGACACTAAAGAATCATGTTAACTTGTACAAAAATGCCATTATATGACCCCTTTAAAGTGACAGCAGCCTAATAAACCTGCTGCTGAATTATGAGTTAATATTAAAAAAAAAATCTATATGGCAGTTTTTCCCATGGTATCAATGTCAGGGATCAGGAAGTGGAGGACCCAGATGCAGAGGGAAAAATAATGACGATTTATTAACAAGACAGATCAACAGACACAATGGGGTAGTGGATGAGTGACAGTCCAAACACCAGGGCAGGGGAAAGACACCACGTTGACGGGCAGGGGAGGATGACCACTGAGACCAGTCCAGGCAGCCAATGAACTTCACGACAGCCTCGGAGGCAACACCAGGCAGAGCGATGGTGGACCAATCCAGGCAGGAACCTGAGGCTTGATGTTCTCATAGAAGCAGCTCCCGTCTTGGCTGACAGGCAGTGGAGACAGCGGCCAGAGAAAAACTAAGGACAGAAAACAACACAGGACACACACACACGACAAGACTCTAGACAAGACAACAAGAAACAACAGTCACACTAAGAACTATGACTAAATTAAACAAAAACTTAAATAATAACTGGAGCTAGAAAACGAGGAAAAATAAAACAAAACCAATCTCTATAAAAAGACTGAACTGAAAATAAAAGTGGAAAACAGGAAAAATAAAAATAAAGAGGTAAGCTATCAAAACCAAGAAAACTAGACAATAAGGCTAGAGAGAAATACCAAAATAAAACCTGGAGAAAACGAGCAAAATAAAGAACTTCACTAGACTAAAAAACTCAGGAACAAAGAAAAAACTGAAAATAAATCCAAAGCTAGAAAGACAGGAGACACTAAATCTAGAACTGACTAGACACTGGGCTAGAAGCTTGCACGGACAAACAAACGCAACGAACCAGCAAAGACATGAGGGAAGGTAGCACAATATAAAGGGACCAGAGCACATGAGGAACAGGTGAGCACAATTAGTGAAACGAGGACTAGACCTGACTAAACAAGGGGGTGTGGTAACAGCAAACAAGGAGGCAGGACAAGAGGAACACATGACAAACACAGAGAGAGACAGATCCATGTACTAAGACACAACACAAACATAGAAACATTAAACAAAGACAAAACAGACAGAGCTGCCAGGGCAGAACCCTGACAATCAATGTCAAAATTGGGGCTAATAACCACTACACACAGTGGCTGGTGAGCAAAAAACCTAATGTCAAACCCTGTGTTCGGTAAGTTATGTCACAAAATATAAATTAAGTCATAAAACCAATACGATAAAAAAATGTCTTTTTTTTGTTGGGTTTTGTATCTTTAGGTTTGGACTTAAAAATGAAGTGCGTAACAGGACTAAATTGTATAATTTTCTTTTTTGGTCTGGACCAAAAACTAGAGAACTTGTGAACACACCCATAACCCTCTAGTGCTGTTCGATCATATTTGACAGTTTTTAATGTTTTACTTAATGGGAATGGTGCGAAACTTTGTAAAGGTTTTGGCACTTGGAGTGTGAACGCACAAACAAATCATAGATATGATTCGAAAAGGTAAATGGTCCTGACAAAAAGAGTCACACTTGAATTGTTTGTGCATTGGAAATGAACCGGAGGCGAATTTGGAAGCGTTTGGTACTGCGCCCAAACAAAATCTGACTGAAAGCACATTTTTTGAGATCTCAACCTCAAATTTGCTCGTTTTGATTTATGACTTTGATATTCTCTCAGTTTTAGAGTAGAACGTGTTTTGGAAAATATATATTTCATTACAATTTTTAAATGGTATTCTGGTGCATTTTATTGTATAACTTTTTTTCAAGTTCACTTTTTTAAACTTCTTTCACTTCAGCAATAATCTGCCAAGTGTCGTCTTTGAAAAGAGCTCAAACTTCAGTCTGTGCTCCAAAACATTTAAAGATGGGAAATTTCATTTTCAGAAATGTTCAAAAAGTTAATAAATGGATTATAACTACTGCATAAATATAATTTAGTACCATAAAATCCCCTAAAAATACAAAATATTTAACAATTGAACTAAAATATAGTATATAGAGTAATTTCATTGAAATAAAAAAGAAGTGGTAATCGTGTATTTTCAAAACTTTGACTAGGCTTACTTTACGCCAAACTTTTGTGTCTTTTATAAAGTTCTGTTTGTTTATTCCAGGCTTATTGACCCACAGACACAAGTCACAAGACTACGGGTACGTCCTTAACCAATCGTTTATCAGTTTTGTTCACTGCTCATATCGGGTGTGCTGTTCTGAAGCCAGTGTCTGCTCTGCCGTTCCTCAGTTCTCTCTCTCCAGCGTTGTGCTGTGTGCGACACATCAGGAGAACAAGCGCTTGTTTGGTTTCGTGCTGCAGACGGCAGGAGGACGAGTGGATGGGCGGCCTGTGACCGTCTGCTACGTCTTTGAGTCAAACAATGATGGAGAGAAGGTGCAAATACCTTGAGCTCATATTTGCATATAAACTTAAATTGTTCTATTTTAATAAGGACGTGTTTATACCTTTTTTTCTTGAATATATCAGATCTGTGACAGTGTTGGACTTGCAAAGCAGATCGCCCTCCACTCGGAGATGGTGAGAAAAATCTGCATTTATTTGAATACATGAAATTGATAATGCTGATGATTCTTGAGGATATGCATGTATGTATATTTTTATGACAGGACCGCAAAGCCTCAAAGAAACAGAGAGAGCTGGACAAAGCCAAGGAGAAACAACAGGAAGAACTGCATAAACAAAAACAGATCGAGAAGGTAACAGACATTCACATCCCATGATTCTCATTGTAACCAGCATCCACAAAATGTTGACTTTTTAATGGTTTTGAAGTCGTCTCTTCTGCTCATCGAGGCTGCATTTATTTGATCAAAAATACAGTAAAAATGTGAAATAATATTACAGTTTCAAAACGGCTGTTCTCTATGTGAAGTGTAATTTATTTCTGTGATCAAAGCTGAATTTATTATCATTACTCCAGTCTTCAGTGTCACATGATCCTTTACTAATCACTCATATGAGGATTATTAGTTTTATAACTTAAAGTTAACTTTAAAAAAAAAAAAAAAATTCACTTCAGCCATAATCTGCCAGATGTTGTCTTTAAAAAGCCCATGCTCAAAAAGTGAATAGATTATAACTACTGCGTAAATATATAATTTAGTACAATAAAATCCCATAAAAATACCAAATATTAAATAAAAGTATTTTCAAACTAATATCTAGTACAATCATTTCATTTAATTAATTAGTTTTTGTTCTCATTTTTGACCGACACACGAGCAGCACCAGAGGGTTAATCTTGTATTCTCAAGACTTTGGTCAATTTTTTGACAAAAATACAGTAAAAAATCTGAAATTTTATTACAATGTAAATAGGGTTGCCACCCGTCCCGTGAAATACGGAATCGTCCCGTATTTTCAGGAAAAATGACGATTTGTCCCGTATTTTACATAGGTCCACCCGCATTGTGTGAAGACACGTCCTATTCTGCCCCTAATTGGGTCGCTGCCGTCGTTGGTTTGTTTGATTGGTTTGTTTCAGAAGGCAGGTCCAAATACCCTGTATCAAAATAATTTTTTGATTGATAACGTTAGATTTCATATGCTGCCTATTAAGATATAATGTTAATAATGTAGGCTACATTAATGATGTTATGGTATGATTTGTTTATTAAGGTTAAGTTGTACAGTCAGACACAAGCATTACTTTAATAAGAGATAAGATATATATATATTTAATACATATTTAATCAAAATAGGACCTTTTAGGAATAAAATAAACAACTATTTGTTATGCTTAACAAATTTAAATAATTGCATCATCCAATAGGCTACTATAGAATTAAAAATAGACTATATAAAAACGGAATAATACATAAATATATTTACTTAACTTACCAAAACTAAAAATGTTGCTATGTGTTTTATTAAAATAAGAAATGATTGTAGATATTATATCATTTACAGTTATTTAGGTGTGGTTTCACTGTTTGGATGGTGTTACTGCAAACAATGACAAATATTTTAGTCAAAATCTTTGTTCACAACACTATAAAATTACTCGAGTTAATTTGCAATTTCTTATCCTGCTCCCCTCTAGGTTACAGCAGCTGAGTTTGTTTTTCATTGTCATAGCTGTGTATTATACTGAGTGCATCTGTTCACACTGATTTCAATAGCAGATATCCTATTATAATGTCCATTGGTATCAATCTTAATATATATACACATTATGAAAACATGTTTTAAGTTATGATATACGACCACTGCACTGGCACACCATCGGGACTGTGGTCATCGTGGCCCCAAGGGATGTGGCCACCGCTGTGGCAGGCGTCCCTTATTTTTCTGTATTGAAGGTGGCAACCCTAAATGTAAATGTGAATATATGGTAAAATGTAATTTATTCCTGTGATCAAAACTGAGTATTTAGCAACATTACTTCAGTCTTCAGTGTCACATGATCCTCCAGAAATCATTCTGATATGATGATTTGATGCTCAAGAGACATGATTATTATCAGTGTTGAAAACAGTTGTGCTGCTTATTTTTGTGGAAAGCGTGATATTTAAACCACATTTACTGTCACTTTTGATTCATTCAGTATTACTTTTCTTTAACTTTTAAGCAGAAGTGTATAATTAAACACATTTCATAAGTAAACCGTGTTCTCCAAACCTTCAGGATCTTGAGGAACAAAGCCGTTTGATCGCCGCCTCCAGCCGACCCAGCCAACCAGCTGCTGATGGACAGGTCTTGGTCCTTAGCAACAGCCAATCAGAGGACAGCGATGCAGGAGAGGAGGGGCAGAAAAAGGGCGAATCAGAGGCCTGATAAGAACCGTTTTTCACATATCACTTCCTGTTCTTCAAGGGTTTTCCAGAGTGGCCTGCAGGACCCATGATTTAATATGAAGCTGCAGAATATTATAAAACAAATTGTGGACACTTCGGGGGAAAACTTCTCAAAAGTTGTTATTTGTAAGAATACTGTATTTTTTACCATATCCGTTATCAAATTGCATTTGCTTTTAGAGGGTTTTATATATATATACGTGTGTGTCTGTGTGTGTGTGTAAATGAATCCACTACCACGACAAACTACAACCTAGCGAGACGTCAGGTGATGTTTGTTGAGCTGCACGTGTGAGTAACAGATGTGTAAAAGATATTAATACTGTATGTTGGGCTTCATTTTCGGTTCTCACTGATAATGTTTTAAGGCTGCATGTGTTTCCGTTCCTGTCACTTACGGTGAATTATTGTAATTGTCAATCTCGATTCTAAAAATCGTCATTTTCTTTATGCACTATTTTGACAGGTTCACCCTATGATGGGCTCAAAATCATTTAAGGTTATATTTCATCTTTACAATTAATAAGCCAATACAAATCAGATTTTTGTCTGTTAACTTTTGCAACCATGATTCACAATGTTTTACAAACGTGTTTCTGTTCATTTTACAGACTAAGTTTTGAGATCATTCAGTGTTTTTTGCCTAAAATGTTGGCTCGCGGCTTGGGGTATACGGTATTTTTTTGTATAACAGATATATTGAGGACTGCATTGCATCATAAGTGTTTTATTGGCCCAATATTTTGAAATCTGCAGTTCAAGCAAAATGATTAAAAATGGTGATGGAATTGCAAACTGAAACAGTCATGATTTTAGCTTTGCTCCTAAATTCTGGAGTGGTGGAAGTTGCACAGAACGCTACTGCATCAAATATTGTCTCATCCATTGATTTGGTTTATTTGACAATTTGCATTAAGTAATGAAAACTTTATGGTTTAAACTTTATCAAGTCTTTATGGTTTGTAAGATGTCAGAAAAATGCACTTTCTGTTCCATTATAATCCGTTTACTGAGTGTAAAGCATTTGCTCCTTTCAATTTGTCAATGATTGTTTCTAATCTTTAAAAAACGGTTTGTGTCTAAATGTCTTTCTACAAAATCATGGGGTACAATGAAGATTGGTATTAAAATCTGTTTTAAAAAAAAAATCCTCTTTGACTCCAGAATCTTTATTTATTTTTTTCCATTACTCTGGTTTAGACATTTTTTGAATAGATTTTTTGACACTTGGATTAAACTTCTTCACATAACAAAAAAGTGTGTGTGTATATGTATGTATATATATATATATATATATATATATATATATATATATATATATATACACACACACATATATTATATATATATATATATATATATATATATATACACACACACATATATTATATATATATATATATATATATATATATATATATATATATATATATATATATATATATATATATATATATATATACTTTGTTGGACGAGAAGGCCTGGCTCTCAGTCTCCGCTCTAATTCCTCCCAAAGCTGTTCTATCGGGTTGAGCTCAGGACTCTGCGCAGGCCAGTCAAGTTCCTCCACACCAAACTCACTCATCCAGTGCATTCGCTTTGTGCACTGGTGGGCAGTCATGTTCGAACAGGAAGGGGCCATCCCCAAACTGTTACCACAAAGTTGGGAGCATGAACTTGTCCAAAATGCTTTGGTATGCTGAAGCATTAAGAGTTCCTTTCACTGGAACTAAGGGGCCAAGCCCAACCCCTGAAAAAAACCCTCACCATAATCCCTCCTCCAACAAACTTTACACTCGACACAATACAGTCAGACAAATCCCGTTCTCCTGGCAACTGCTAAACCCAGACTCGTCAATGTGATTGCCAGACAGAGAAGTGTGATTGGTCACTCAGAGAACACGTCTCACTGCTCTAGAGTCCAGTGGCGGCTGCTTTACTCCACTGCATCCCACGCTTTGCATTGCTCTTGGTGATGTAAGGCTTGGATGAGCTGCTCGGCCATGGAAACCCATTCCATGAAGCTCTCTACGCTGTTCCTGAGCTCATCTGAAGGCCACAGAAGTTTGGAGGTCTGGAGCTGTTGACTCTGCAGAAAGTTGGTAACTTATGCTCACTGTGACCCTCAGCATGTACTGACCCGCTCTGTGATTTTTCGTGGCCTATCACTTCGTGGCTGAGTTGCTGTTGTTCCCAATCGCTTCCACTTTGTTATAATCCCACTAACAGTTGAGCGTGGAATATTTAGTAGTGAGGAAATGTCAGGAATGGACTTATTGCACAGGTGGCGACCTATCACGGCCCCACGCTTGAGTTCACTGAGCTCCTGAGAGCGACCCATTCTTTCACTAATGTGTGTAGAAGCGTCTGCAGGCCTAGTGCTTGATTTACACACCTGTGGACATGAAGAGATTGAACACCTGAAGTGAAGATTATTTGGAGGCGTGTCCCAAGACTTTTGGCATAAGGAATTGGTTGCTTTAAATATTCAGCTAAAATTTTCAAATCATTCTTAAATGCCACAAAACATAACAAAACATTTGTGTAAATAAATCTTATGATCAAAATATTAATACAGAAAATAAATCATTATCTTAATAGGCTATTCCATACCAAATATTTAAAAGTTATTGGCCAGGTTTAGGAAATATTTTTGTTGAATTTTCTGTAATTGCTAAAACAATTTACAGTTTAAAACAATATTACACAAAATCTTTTTTTTTAATTCAGCCGGGGTACCGAATATATTTCTTTTTTAACCTTTTAAGGGTTGTTAAACCTTTTTCAATACTTACTATTTCAATTTATAGTAAAATCAAATTGAGTTGAATAATCCTTATATTATTCATATTATTAATTTTTAATGAGTAAAAAACTAGAGCATAATAAAACATTTTGTATAAATATTAAATATACATTTTTTCATTCCATTCCATTTCTCTATTAGGATTTTATGCAAAATGTTTTATTAATTCATCAATTTGATGGAGTTTTACTATTAAATGCGTAAATCTTGAATAAGGCTTAATTTAGTCTTTAGTCTGTCCGTTCTCATGAGTTAATGCACTGTGAACTAATATGAACATGAACATTTTTATTGACAATGGTTGTTGTAAATATATATCGTACGTTGTTAGTTTATGTATAAACTGTTAATAAAATGACACCTTATTTTGAAGTGTTACCGAATAAACCTAACCCTAAGGATTTGAAAACAACCTCAATTTCATAAAACTCTCCAAAGTTGTGCCGCAACTGCACGTCTGGATTATCTCTGTATAATAAAGCGTTAAATGCTTGTATTGTTGGTTAAGTTATTTTCATTTCTAATTGGTCTTCATGGGGTTTGCATTTAAACAAGTCTAATTGGTCATTTCTTTGCAAAACAATGGAGCCGCAGGGGCCGCGCTCGTGTCCCCGGTGCTCTCCAAGAGCCCAAGACAAATAAACAAGCAAGTCATTTATTAAAAGCAGCCAAGCAACCAAAAGAGATCAATTCAGCACTGAATGAGACAATTATTACATGCTGCTTCCAGCAAATTGCCAGCCAGCTATTGTGCTTTTGTGATCCGGAGCATCTTCCTCCATGCATGTCAAGAGAGAATGGGAATATTCAGCAGGATTAGTTTAAACAGTATTAGGCTTTATTATTATTTTAAACTCGTGTGGTAGAAAATAAGGTAAATAAGATTAGGCACTAGTTGACTGCTTTCTCATAAAGCTGGAGATGCAGCAGAAGGAAATGAGAGGGAGATAAATCCTGGGAACGGGGCCTAATTTTCTACCTGGTGAGTAAAAAGAATGGCACATCAGCCGGGTTTTGTCCCGCTCAATAGCAGCTTTAAGGGATTCAGTGTCTCCAGAAGATAACAGGTTGCTGCTTCAGGTTGGAACGCCTCATTTAGACCCTGAATTACCTGCAGTCGTCCAGGGGCCCCATGGTGAGGGCCGGCGATTCACATGTAAAACATTCAGTCTCTGGCTTTAATTGGTGACGTTTGGAGCTATAAAGGCGAACCCAAGAGTTCAGATCACACCAGTCAGGAGAAGAAGAGCACTCAGGGCTCCAGATGGCCTCTCTCACGGTCAGCGTGCATCAGAACAGACAGTCCGTGTTCACCATCGACAGCATCCTGGGACTGAACCGACCGGACCAGAGAACCGCCCTGTCAGCGCCGCACCGACCCTGGACAGGTAAAACATCACAAATATTGAGTTTTTGCTATTTGTTTTTAATATATTTAAAAAAAAATGTGTGTATGCATCAGGAAAATTCACATTGCATTTACAATTATTCTATAGTGCTGTCAAATGTATCTAGTGTTTATATAATACATGTCGGTCAAAAGTTTAAAAAAGTCTCTTATGTTCATCTAGACTGCATTTGATCAAACATACAGAAACAAATTGTGAAATATTATTCTAATTTGAAATAATGGTTAATAACGGTAATTACTCCAGTCTTCAGTGTCACATGATCCTGCAGAAATCAGGATTCTTTAATCAATAAAACATTTTTAAAAAAGGACAGCATTTATTTAAAATATAAATCTTTTGTAACACTATACATTACTGGTCAAAAGTTTGGTGTCAGTAATTTCGATTTGACAGCAATAATCGATTCATTTTATCAGAAAGTGACAAATGGGGACTCTATACATCAAGTGCTGCTTATAAAATATAGTTACAACTAATATTTATTGTCAAAAATAACTCTGAATAAAGACCTAGGTCTATTTTTTTTTGTATAGCCTCCAATCTCCATTCCATTGTTGTAAACATTTTCGTAAAAAAAAAACAACATTATTTTTTTAAGAGTAAAACTGTAAAGTACACTTTTAATAACAATATTGGGAACAATTCATGATAATGTTACTTTAAAAGACGCGTCCCAGAAGTTTTATTTATTGACCGATGACTCGGTTTACTGAACCGGCTCTTGGTTCGAACGAATCGATTCACTTAAATGAAGCGCATTTCCCAACGATAACGCGCAGCTATCATAGGATGCTTCTCAATCAGATCCCTAGTTCAGTTGTCAGGGCACTGATCAGGACATACTATAGCGACTATAGCGATCTGTTTGAGACGCACCCATAATGTATTTTATTTTCTTCAGATGTGAAACCAGCATGCCAGAATCGTCGCGTGGTCGCAGACAGTGAAGCTTCGGTGGATGTGAGAGTGAATGAAGATGGTAAATCTTACAGTAAATCGCCAGCAGACTCGTACAGGAGAACACTGAACTGGTACATCGGGCGCAGGCCGCGGACGGCGTTCTCTAGCGTTCAGGTGAACTCTTCTGACCTGCGCATGCGCTTTAATCGCTTAATCACCTTTCATTGCCTACACAAGTGTGCACTGCTAACTAAATATAGTACTTTGATCCTGTTAAGTTATAAAAACATTATTTCTGAAAGTTCTCTGAACGTAAAACCTTTTTTATTGGTTATGAACGTTAAGAAAACATTCTATTTTATCATTTTGTAAACATTAAGAGTTTGGAACGTTAGTTTTAAATGTTCTATGAACATTCTGAAACACATTCAGAACGTTCCATGAACGATGTAGGCCTATTAGGTTTTTGTAACGTTTTGAGAACATTAGCAATTCATTACATAGAAACGTTCTAAGAACGTTGGAGTGTGTGTGATGATGAATAGCTCTATTCATCATCACACACACACACACACACACACACTCCAAAGTTTTCAGAACGTATTCTGTGTTGACTTTCTTGTCAAAACTTAATAAATTATTAGGATAAATTATTAAAGTTACTTCTAACATTGAAATCACAGAATTACATGGATGTAATTTTATCTAAAAAGGCACTAAAATACACTAAAGAATAAACTGTGTTTTCACCTGTAGTTTTGATATTAATGATGTTTTTCTGTCCAGATTAAGATATTGGAGAGTGTGTTTCAAGTGAACTCATACCCGGGCATCGATATACGGGAAGAACTTGCTAAGAAACTTCATCTAGATGAGGACAGAATCCAGGTAAAGACTGACCTGTTCATCAGTGCCTCATTTGCGTTAATATTTATTGATATTGTGTCAATAATAACCAAGATTATTAATTTAGCTAGTATAACAATGTTTGTTTTGGGATATTTGTGTTAGTTCTATAGATGTAGGATTAATAAACTGTTCAAACTGATGATGATGAAGTATATGGTGGATGTTTCTTTCTCTTAGATTTGGTTCCAGAACAGAAGAGCCAAGCTGAAGCGCTCACACAGAGAGTCTCAGTTTCTCATGGTGAAAACCGTCCTCAGTGATTTACAGTCCAGCAGGGAACAACGCTGAGGCTCGCAGAAACACATTCACTCTTTTTATTTCTGTCGCTCTGCCTCTGTTGTGATATTGTAATTTATTATATATGTCTTTGCATTTATGTAGCCTAAATAATAATGATCTCTCACTATGATTTAAAATGGTTCTCATTGTCATTTCTTATTGCGTATTACTGAAAATATAAAAGAATAAAGTCATTATAAATACAATTTTAATCTAACTCTTTGATTCAAACCTAAAGTTCAATTAAAACTTTAAACACTTTCTCTAGTTCCAAGTGAAGTTAAGTGAACATTGTCTTCTGCCAACTGTTAAGCAAACACACCACACACACACACACGTTGGTCTATGTGGTTTACAGGGACTCTATGGGCGTAATTTTCTATCCCCTTACACTGCCCCTAAACCTACCCATCACAGGAAACAATCTGCATTTTTACTTTCTCAAAAAAACATAATTTAGTATGTTTTTAAAGCTATTGGAAATATGAGCACATTTGATATGTCCTCATAAACCACATTTATAGTGTAATACCAGTGTAATATCCATGTAGTTATACAAATTTGTGTCCTCATAAACCACATAAACAGGCTCACACACGCACACACACACACACACACGCACGCAAATGAATTAGTGCTTTGTAACTATAGGACTCAGTAAACCTATTAAGTATTGATTGGGTCACAATGGGGGGTTTCTCTTAGGGGGGATTTATATTTGCATTTTGAGTCACTTTCAACATTTTCAGCACTTGTATAAATAAAATTGCCAAATATATGGTGTGAAAATGTGAACATGAAGGGTTTCACCATTTCCAGCACAGTTTTGCATGTTTGAAAGGGGGGATTTTTTTAAAACAAATATAATATTTGTAGGCTATGT
Organism: Pseudorasbora parva; assembly: GCF_024679245.1. Classification (NCBI taxonomy): domain Eukaryota; kingdom Metazoa; phylum Chordata; class Actinopteri; order Cypriniformes; family Gobionidae; genus Pseudorasbora; species Pseudorasbora parva. Next base: position 38,155,360 of record NC_090193.1, read on the forward strand.
TAATTGGCATGCATGTGTTGAGTATATTTGTAAACACGTGGTGGCGCTGTTGTTTTAGATTTTGCTCTGAGACGGAACTTTTTCAAATTTACAAAATATTATATTTTCTTTCATTCGTTATGCACTGTTTTTTTTTTTTAACAAATAGAACACTTACCATAAAAACAAACTCATTTATTCTGTCCTTAAACAAATGCATTTTTATTATCTTTGTCATTATATAATGTCTAATATTACAGTGATCTACATAAAATAATATTACAAAAATTATCCTAGGAAGAGAGACACAAATGTATAATTTTTCCAGAATATCAATGCATATTTTCAAAGGGCAATGCCACATTTGTTTACAGCTTTTAACATATATGAAGTGATAACTGATGATCTCTTCATCACGGCTCCTGTTGGTGGGTGGGATATATTAGGCAGCAAGTGAACATTTAGTCCTCAAAGTTGATGTGTTAGAAGCAGAAAAAATGATCATATGGTCATATGGTCACTGATCGTAAGGATTTGAGTGAGTTTGACAAGAGCCAAATTGTGACGGCTAGACGACTGGGTCAGAGCATCTCCTAAACTGCAGCTCTTGTGGGCTGTTCCCGGTCTGCAGTGGTCAGTATCTATCAAAAGTGCTCCAAGGAAGGAACAGTGGAGAACCGGCCACAGGGTCATAGGCGGCCAAGGCTCATTGATGCACGTGTGGAGCGAAGGCTGGCCCGTGTGGTCCGATCAAACAGACGAGCTACTGGAGCTCAAACTGCTCAAGAAGTTAATGCTGGTTCTGATAGAAAGCTGTCAGAATACACAGAGCATCTCAGTTTGTTGCGTATGGGGCGGCACAGCCGCTGACCAGTCAGGGTGCCCATGCTGGCCCCTGACCCCGCCGAATGCACCAACAGTGGCACGTGAGCATTATCTTTTACATCACGTGGCTGGCCGGGTGTGTGTGCGTGGCTTACCTGAGGAACACATGGCTTCAGGATGCTCCCCCTTGTGGGGCTCGTGAACCTCCTTCACAATCTTCGGCAGCGACTCGTTCGCGTTTATTCTCTCCAGAGGAGCTTCATGGACGGGCAGGAATGGCTGGATCACGGAGACTCTATGGGAAGAAGGCGGAGGCAGTGTGATGCTTTGGCCAATGTTCTGCTGGGAAACCTTGGGTCCTCCATCCATGTGGATGTTACTTTGACACGCTCCACCTACCTAAGCATTGCTGAGACCATGTTCAGCCTTTCATGGAAACGGTATTCTGGTGGCTGTGGCTCTTCCAGCAGGATAATGCTCCTGACACAAAGCACAAATGCTTCAGGAATGGTTTGAGGAGCACAACAACGAGTTTAAGGCGTTGACTTGGCCTCCAAATTCCCCAGATCTCAATCCAATTGAGCATCTGTGGGATGTGCTGAACAAACAAGTCCGATCCATGGAGGCCCCACCTCGCAACTTACAGGACTCAAAAGGATCTGTTGCTAACATCTTGGTGCCAGATACCACAGCACACCTTCAGGAAGTGGAGTCCATGCCTTGATGGGTCAGGGCTGTTTTGGCAGCAAAGGGGGACCAACACAATATTAGGATTGCCTGATCGGTGTATATCTAAATGATGGCCCTGCATTATGAATGCATGCTAAAGCTGTTTGGGGCATTGCTGGTGTGCTCATCTTTAAAAAGCAGCTTGTATGCTGTCAGTAACAGAAGCGGAGCTGAAAGAGGATCTGGGTGTATCAGTGCAGACGGCAGCTCAAATGCTCCCGATTCCTTTGGCCTCCAGTTTTCACTTTGATCTGAAACAGGATAGTTGGATGCACATTGTGGCTGTTGGCTACAGAGCCGATGAGCCAAACTTTCTGTCTTACATTGCCAGCAATATCATCAGGACTGCATAGACACCAGTATTTTCCAGGTGATCCATATTTGAAAAGAATGAATCTATTGGTCCAGAATCCTAAAGCTCTCACGACACGATTCACCTGTTTTTCTATTCTGAACTCTCTGGAAACTGTTCTCTGGCACCTGTACCGTATTTCATGTGTATTTGGTTCTGTCATCTAGGTTTTGTCTTTTATCTGAAACCAGAGTTTGATCTGAGGGAAGAGAATATTATTTTATGTGTTTGGTTTTGTCAGAAGTTTGAGGTTGGTACAAATGTGTTGAAAATCGAGAACACCGCATTCAAGAGATTAAGATGGAAAGAGATTATTCACTTTTCACTAATGCGTCCACAGTTGCGTATGATTTCACACTTTACATACTTCAGATGTCTCACATGTTTCGAGCGTGTCATAACAGGGTGTGAATGAATCTCTAACCTGTGAGGTCGGTAACCTGAAATTATAACACAATGAATTATGCCAGCGTGTCTATCACTGTAAAAACAAACATGGCTTCATAATGAACATGTCTGAGGGTACAGGTACACACACATCGGTCATAATCAGACAGTCATGAGCATGGACTATTTTTGCAGTATAATGCAAATATTCTATAGCTGGATAATCTACTACATTTATAGATTCAATTATGGATGCAACAGCAGCATTCTGGTGTTTGGAACATTTATGGTTGTATAAAACAATATTTAAATAAAACAAATTTTGGATTATATAGCACATGCATCATATAAATCAGGTTCTCAGGGAATTCCATAAATACATAACATTTGCATACTGGAGAAATAATTTTATGTTGGTATGTTGGTAAACTAGTCACTGAATAAACATAAACAAACAAATAAATAAATAAATAAGATTTCAGAGACTAGGATGATATATAAACACATTCACAAACACAATTATGCACTTAGACACACACACACACACACACACACACGCACACACACACACACACACACACACACACACCAACACACGTACACTCACACGCAAACACATACACAAATGTACACTCATTCACACGCGCACACACACACACACACACACAGACACAAACACACGCAAACACATACACAAATGTACACTCATTCACACGCGCACACACACACACACACACACAGACACAAACACACGTACACTCACACGCAAACACATACACAAATGTACACTCATTCACACGCACACACACACACACACACACACACACACACACACACACACACACACACACACACACACACTCTTCCATGAAATCTAGAATTTTAATAGATTTGAATTATTTTAAAGCAATGGATAACTTTTTAAAATTTTGATTAATTTGGTGTGTTGACAAACAGGCCAAAAGTTTGAACACATTACGATTTGTAATGTTTTTGTTTCTTCTGCTCATCAAGCCTGCATTTATTTGATGTAATACAATACAATTTAAAATAATTGGTTTTCAATTTATTATACTTTAAATGATCATTTCTTTCTGTGATAAAAGCTGAATTTTCAGGATCATTCCTCCAGTCTTCAGTGGTCATGATCCTTCAGAAATCATTCTCATATGAGGATTTAATATGAGTGTTGGAAACAGTTCTGCTGCTTAATATTTTTTTCATAACCTGTGATACTTTTTTAAAATAATACTTTGATGAATAAAAAGTCAAAAAATAAAAATAAAAAAAAGAAGCAAATTTTTTAAAAATAGAAATCTTTTGTATCAACAATATACACTACTGGTCATTAATTTGGGGTCAGTCATTATTTTTCTTTCTTTTTTTGAAATAATTCAATAATTTTATTCAGCAAGGTTGTGTTAAATTGATAAAAATTGATAGTAAAGGAGATTTATTTTATTTGAAAATGTTTTTATTTTGAATAAATGCAGCTCTTTTGAACCTTTTATTCATCAAATATATTAGGCCGCAGAACTGTTTCCAAACACTCATATTAAATGATTTCTGAAGGATCATGACCACTGAAGACTGGAGGAACCATCCTGAAAATTCAGCTTTTATCACAGAAATAAATGATCATTTAAAGTATAATAAATTAAAAACCAAATATTTTAAATTGTAATACAGTTTTTTTCAGTCGCTAACAAGCACTTACCCATACTTCAGATAATTTTTCTAAACTCTTAACACAGACTTACACCTACAAAACACAATTGGCCAAATGGATAATTTTATTCTCAATAACACATTTTGTTAAATATACACTAACTCTTCATTTCAAAACAGAACACATCTTTCTCTGCACACACTAACTTTACCAAAACACTGGAAATCTGACTCAAAATGGAATTATTCTGTCAAAGAATAACACTTGTTTTCACTTCACAAGGTACATGCAGTCAATTAAAGTATACCAGGTTTCAAAATTCTGGCTATTGTTAACATTACAAAGACTGCATAGACTTTTATGTTTCAATTTTACAGGTATCTGCATGCAAAACATGCAATCCTCTGTTTTGCACTAAATATCTTGGTTGGGAACTGTATGTCCACATGTACATGTTCACATTCAAAAGCATTCTAGTAAAAAACAAATCAGTTTTTTTTTTTTTTACTATTTACTACAGGAGATAAAGTAGATACAACGTATGATAGAACAGAAAAAAGTTTTACAGTATTGCTTACAGTGAACAAAATTAACACACAAGAACATTTTGAACAAAGAAAAAAATAAGCACAAAATTACTGTATCTAATCTCTGCGATCTACAGGGATAGGCCATGTTTTCATCAACATCACATCTGATATTATCCAAGTCGATGCACCTGGGATAAGACCACTTGGTATGTCGGATCCACTCTTAGCAATTACAAACTGTGATGTCCCTGCAGCCAGCATCCATGGCTTCAAGGAGGGACATCTGGTCATGTGGCTGATGGTCATAAACCTTCAATCTCCATGCACAAAAGATCTCCTCTATGGGGTTGAGGAAAGGTAGGGCTCCTTGACTCTCTCACTGTTCCTCTCAAAGGGAAGAGTGTAGAGCTGCTTCATTCGCACTCAGTGTTTGGACAATGCCCGCGTAATGGTTGTGAGGCTAATGCTATCGATATTGTCAAAAATCTCATGGTCCTCCACAATTCTAGTTTGAATATCTTGCGGTTTTATTGCATTATTTTCAAGAACCATGTGGCATGCTCTTGATCATTATTGAGGAGCTTTCCTCTTCTCCCAGAGGGTGGAAGACGTTGTTTTCTTTAGAGGGACAAATTATTCTACATATGCATTACTGTATGACCTTATTGACATGTCAATTGAGAATGGAATTATTATCAGCTGAGATATATTATTTTTGAAATGATAGCATTGCAGAAGCAGGGGTTTTTATACTGTATCTAAGGTTTGGAATATTGTTTTTACTATTGTGGGATGTTGTGTGTTAGCATTCGCAAATACAACAAAAACAATCCATAATTTTGTTGGGAGGTATAGCTTGTCTGTTAAGAAAATATAAGCATTGTGGAAATGTGTTCACTAACTGCATATTGTGTGAAAACGACATGAAATGTGTGAATGGTATGGCCACAAAAGACTGATGCTGTGCTAATTGTGTTTAGAGTTTTGAAAATGTGACAACTGATTGGACAAACGCTTGTTAGCGACTGAAAAAAACTGTAATATATCACAATATTTAAAAACAAATTCTGTATTTTTGATCAAATAAATTCAGGCTTGATGAGCAGAAGAAACTTTTTCAAAAACATTACAAATAGTAATGTGTCCAAACTTTTGGACTGTAGGCCTACTGTATATTGTATGAAATTGTTAACAATGAGTTATGGTTTCTTTTTCTTTTTTTAGAAAAGTTTGGGGTTTTCTTAGTGATTGATGCTTGATTTAAATGTTGGTTGAATGGTTTGTTTATTGTAATAAAGGGGTTTTAAAAATCTCTCTCTCTCTCTCTCTCTCTCTCTCTCTCACACACACACACACACACACACACACAGAGAGAGAGAGAGAGAGAGAGAGAGAGAGAGAGAGAGAGAGAGAGAGAGAGAGAGAGAGAGAGAGAGAGAGAGAGAGAGAGAGAGAGAGAGAGCTCCCCCTTGTGGGGCTCGTAAACCTCCTTCACAATCTTCGGCGGCGACTCGTTCGCGTTCATTCTCACCAGAGGAGCTTCATGGACGGGCAGGAATGGCTGGATCACGGAGACTTGTTCGTTTTCTCACGGCTTTATGCGTGTTTCTGTGCTGCAGCTGCTCGGCGAACGGAGGGAAGAAAGGAAACTCGGAGAAATGCAACTACAAGGTAAGAGACGCATTCCACTAAAATCTGTAAAACGTGTTGTGCGGTGTTTCTGTCAGAGACACGAGCTGAAACTTTACCAAAAAGTTTAGTCATGTCATGTTACACCAAAACAACATTGAAAGCTTATAATATTTGAGTTTAAGGTTTAAACAAGAGCATTCAATAACTATGATGTTTGTGTTGTGTGTAGTATCCGATACAAATGCAACAGAGCCTAGCTTTGATGTTTGTTGAGGTGTACACTCTTTAAAGTAAGGGTCTGGTGTCATAGGGAAACCTTTTTACATTTCTCCAGCCTTTGTTTTGGAACTGGATTTTAGCTGGCGCAAGTTGGACATTACCTGATTGACGGTCTAAAACCAAAACTACTAAAGCTCAACTTAATTTTTTCGACATAGCTGTTTATTCTCTAGTTCTTCAGAAAACCATTAAACACAGAATCTGAAGAAACTCTTAAGCAGCTTTTGTAACTTCTAAAGAACCACACAGCCAATAAAAACCACAAAATCTTTATTTTTAAGAGTGCACCTGTGTATTAAAGTGAACGTGTTCTTCTTCACTCTGATAGTCTTGTGTAAACAGTGTTCATCCGGTCAGGAGCATTGAGCTTTGGGGAATGGCCTTTTAGGAGGTCAGATGTGTGAATTAGTCTCTCAGTAAGGTCTATTGTTGACTCTATTGTTGGTGGAGTTGACCTGTTGATGCTTTTGTGAATGGAGTTCAATGGTGGTTGTAGTCTGGAGATCATATGGGAAGATAGAAATGAAAAGCCTTTACAGATTTTCATTTAAGCATTCAGTTGAATTTACTTCCTTTCCTTTTATAGGCATTGTACAAGTCCAGAACATGTCCTGAACAAAATCAACCTGCCTTATGTAACATAGTAAGCCAAAATGTGCACTTTAATAGTTTAATCTTTCGGATTTTATTGACATCAACATGACTTGAGGAACTACTGTAAATATAGTAAATGCAACTGTTTTGCACGATTTGTTGTTTAGGTATTTGCCTATAGATGATTTTTAGGAATGAGTTTCAAATTACCGTAAAGGATTTAAAGCACTATTTTGAGAATTTGAAATATCTTGCTGATCATGTAAAGGGAGTTGGGTTCAAATATGTTTTATATTAGACATCTTTAATGTGCAGTGAAAACTATTTATATTTAAAATAGACCAGCTAGCTAGTGAGAGCTTTTTAAATTAGTTTAAGAATAGTTAAACTCTTTAAATGAGTAAGGAAAGATGATTAAAAAATGAATATGGCTGTAATACGATACTCTCCACACGTCCATGTTGTGTTGGTAGTGTTTGGCTTTCGCCGTTCTTCCTGTTGAGCCGTGTCTGGGTAGTTTGCTGCTGACAGACGGGCTATTGACGGACAGATTGCCCCCCAATCTCATTGTCTTATAGGGGCAGAGCTGCTTTGAAGTCATTTCCCATAGGAAGTCAGTGAACTGTGTGCTCTATTAAAATTCTTTGGCATTTCCTTTTAGGAAGCAGTTCGCCTCCCTCCACCGCGGCATCAAAGCCGTCCTGTTGAGAGAAACACTTCAGGTGTGAATGAATTGTGTGGCCATTACAGTTTTTCTCCTGCACAGACTCCTGGGCTGATACATGGTTGAACTTCTTACTTTTTATATGCAAAAGAGTAAATGAGCAATTGTGAAATTGTCCATTTTTATGTGTGAAGATATTTTGTACGTAATGAAGTTGTGCTTTTGCTTACTTTCTGTGTTTTAAAGTCCTTTTTGGCTCTTTATCACTATCTTGCTCTATACCGAGAACCGTTTGTGCTATAGATGTGAATAATGCCTATGCAGCTGTACAGCAATTCATGATAGTCATGTTTATAATATCTGAAAGGGTTACTTTCACGGAAAGATAAAAGATAGAAAATGGAAAATTCTATTACCATATGTCAGTGGTGGACAGCATATAAATTAAAGTTATTAATATGGATATTTTTCCTTACACAAACCCCTTTATTAACCCCCTGGAGACATGTGCAGTACGTTTAAAATGGATGGATGCGTTTTTTTTGGGCTTTTAAATCTACCATTTTATAGATATTTTTTAAGATAACTCCAATATTGTTTGGCTAAAAGAATAAAGTCATGTACACCTAGGATGGCTTGAGGGCATGTAAATTATTGAAAAAAGATTCAAACAGTTATGAATCAGTGAATCGATCAATGATTCGGATCGCCAATGTCACGCGATTTCAGCAGTTTGGCACGCGATCCGAACTGCTAAAATCATGTGACATTGATCGATTCACTGATTCATGACCGTTTTAATCTTTTTTGAGGAACACGGAAGAGGAGACGATGCTGAATAAAGTCGTAGTTTTTGTTATTTTTGGACCAAATTGTATTTTGGATGCTTCAAGAGACTCTAACCCACTGATGTCTCATATGGACTACTGTGATGATGTTTTTATTCCCTTTCTTGACATGGACAGTAAAGTGTGCATAGACTGTATATGCTCTGGGATTAAAATATAAAATATCTTAAACTGTGTCTGAAGATGAACGGAGGTCTTACGGGTGTGGAGCGACATTAGGGGGAGTCAGTGTGATTTTTGGGTGAACTAACCCTTTAAAGCAGGATGGATTCTGATTGGCTTCGTTATCAGGTGGAAAAAATATAATTAACAATATAACTTCTCTGTGCTGTTATCATTATAGTTATAGTGTAAACTCTAAAAATGATTTTAAGAACTATATCGTTGTGTTGGGTATGAATGGGCATTATAGTCACATTATCAGAGTAGAGATGGGGGCTGATAATGCAGTTCACATTTTGCCACGATATAAACAATCACACAGCTGAGGTTTGAGTATACCTTAATGTGAGTATGCTGTATGCATGAAGGTAAAGTAGGATGTACTATATATTCAACTTTTAATATGCCTCGTAAAATATTTGATGTGGGTCATTAAACAATACCCTAGAAATGTATGTTTTGCATGCAAGTGTTTATTTTTAAGATGCAGATTTACACTTTTTGTCTTTGCATTGTTTCAGTTTTTTTTTTTTTTGACTGCCTGGCCTCCACCCATTTCAGGTTAAGACTCAGGAAAAACAAAGGTAGATATTTCAATTGGCCTGTGAGCTTTGCCGGGCTCCAGCCGAGGGGCCAGGAGGCTCAATTGGTTCTCCGATGGGGGCCTGTTGGACTCAGATTAAAGTGGTTGTTCTCTCCGGAAGTCCCAGGCCTCTCGGCTCAATAGCATCCTGCTTTCGGCTTTCCAATGAGCTCTGTGAGAAATCCCGCTGCCAGAGAGCCGGAGAAATGAGCTTTACTTTCCTCTCCTTCTCAGAGCGCTGTATCTCTGCTAAAGACATAACGGGACAGATATTACTGGCTGTGTTCAGCAAAAGTCCCCGTCCATCTGGTGAAGTTCTGCTCTCTGAGAGTGATGTCAGCCAAACCTCACAAACGTTAGCAAGCATCTCGAAATTGTTTCCAGTGAGGTTTCTGGGGGTGCGACGCGGCGGGCGATTAGCATCGGGGGAGGCCTGAGCTGGAGTCTGCGCTTTTAATGTTCAAGGGAATCGGCATGATTAATATTCAACGTGGAACTACGTAGAGCTCACTTTTCATTCGGCACTCGGGTAAATGTTTTGCAGAGAGCACATTTCCCTTCCAAGAACAAACAAAACAAAAAACATTAGTCTTTATTTACTCACTCTCGTTTTAACATATATTGTTGACTCTTGCATGAATTGCAGAATCTAAGCAAACTAATGTCTACAAAGTCAGCAAAAAATTGTCGTTACCTCTTAACTTAAAGCCTTTATGCATAATTATAAAGGTATTCATAATGTACTTTAAAATGTATTATATCTAATCATAAATATTTGTAACCAAACATAAAATGCATTATAATATTCACAGATTCAATTGGTTGTTTGTCGTGTTTTGATTAGTGCTGTCAAATCGATTAATCGCGAATAATTCAAAATAAAAGTTTGTGTTTACATAATATGTGTGTGTGTGTGTGTGTGTGCTGTGTATACTTACTATGTATATATAAATAGACACTCATTCATGTATAAGAAATATTTGCATATACTGTATATATATTAGGGCTTTCAAATGTGTAATCGCATCCAAAATAAGTTATATAATGTATGTGTGTGTGTGCTGTGCTGTGTATAATTATGTATATATAAATACATACATCCATGTATACATTTAAGAAAAATGTTATATTTATATATACAATATTAATATTTATAGATATCATAAATTATGATATGAATATGTATACTGTACGTATATAAAATATTTCTCAAATATATATATATATATATATATATATATATGTATTTGTGTGTATTTAAATATACATAATTATACACAGCACACACACACACACACATATTATGCAAACACAAACGTTTATTTTGGATTTGATTAATCCCGATTTATTGATTTGACAGATCTAGTTTTAATGCATTATACTATCTTGTAACAAGTTCGATAAGGTAAGGAAGGAAGAGGACACGGGGGTCGGCAGGACTGTTGATGCTTTTTATTCTTGTAACTCAATCACAACGTGCACACTTCTTCGTGTGTCTGTTTTCTCATATATCGCTCAGTCTCTGTATCACTTCCGGGTCACGCACTTCCAGCTTCCGGTAAACTCAGTGTCTCGCACCAACAGTCCGACTCTCTCTCTCCTCGGTCTCCGGTTCCGCTGGTGTTTTATCCCGTCTCCGCGCTCATTACTAGCACAAGAGACAGGTGTTATTAATCTGCGTCCAACCCACTCACTTACCGCTCGTCCCGTGGCCCTCTCTCCCGCTGCAGACCTCGCTGAACCACGCCCCCCTTGCCACATACCCCCACCGCCCGACTCAGGCCGGGGAGCCGTCCGGCCTGCAGCCCCCCCCCCCCCATTTCTGGAGAGGAAATCGGCCACAGCCATCTGAGCACCCGGCCTGTGGACCACCTTGAACTTAAACGGCTGAAGAGCCAGATACCAACGGGTGATCCGCGCGTTGGTATCCTTCATGCGGTGGAGCCATTGGAGAGGAGCGTGGTCCGAACAGAGAGTGAACTCCCGCCCCAGGAGGTAATAGCGGAGGGTGAGAACGGCCCATCTGATGGCCAAACACTCCTTTTCTACGGTGCTGTACCTAGCTTCCCTCTTGGAGAGCTTACGGCTAATGTACAGCACCGGCCGCTCTCCCCCCTCCACCTCCTGGGCCAGGACTGCGCCCAGCCCCCTGTCCGACGCGTCAGTCTGCAACAAGAAAGGGAGAGAAAAGTCAGGGGAGTGTAACAGCGGCCCGCCACATAGAGCAGCCTTTACTTGGGTAAAAGCCTGTTGACACGGCTCCGTCCACTGGACCGTATCTGGTAGCCCCTTTCTAGTAAGATCAGTCAAAGGGCTGGTGAGGTCCGAATAATTTGGTATAAACCGTCTATAATATCCCGCCAGCCCTAAGAACTGTCTTACCTCCTTTTTGGTCTTGGGCCTCGGACAGGTTGCAATTGCGGCAGTCTTATCAATTTGGGGACGCACCTGTCCATGACCCAAGTGGAAGCCCAGATACCTTACTTCCACCCGCCCAATCGCACACTTCTTCGGATTGGCCGTGAGCCCCGCTCTCCTCAGCGACCTCAGGACCGCCCTCACATGCTGCATATGCCGCTGCCAGTCGTGACTATAAATCACTATGTCATCTAGGTACGCAGCAGCATATGCAGCATGGGGACGCAAAATCCTGTCCATGAGTCGCTGGAAGGTTGCGGGCGCCCCGAACAAGCCGAAAGGAAGCGTGACAAATTGGTGTAATCCGAACGGCGTGGTGAAAGCTGTTTTTTCTTTGGACAATGGAGACAAGGGGATCTGCCAATAGCCCTTTGTTAAGTCCAGTGTCGAATAAAATCGAGCCGAGCCTAACCGATCAAGCAATTCGTCAACCCGTGGCATTGGATACGCGTCGAACTTCGACACAGCGTTCACCTTGCGGTAGTCCACACAGAACCTGACCGAGCCGTCCGTTTTGGGGACCAAAACTATCGGGCTCGCCCAGTCACTGTTGGACTCCTCGATTACTCCCATGTCGAGCATTGCGCCTAATTCGTCCTGAACTACTTTTTTCTTGTGTTCAGGCAAGCGATACGGCCGGCTGCGAACTACCACGCCCGGCTCGGTCTCGATATGGTGCTGAATCAAGTCGGTCCGTCCCGGTAGGGGCGAGAACACGTCAGCGAACTCCGCCTGCAACTTCGATAAATCAGCGAGTTGTAACGGTGAGAGGTGATCTCCCCCAGGGGCCAGCGCGACTGATTGCGCTTTAATGCTCGCCTCTGGCCCGAGATCATCCTCTCCCCCGATCACCGTTGCCAACAACACCGATTCCACCTCATTCCATTTTTTAAGCAGATTGAGGTGGTATATTTGACGTGCCCCGTTCCTATCGGATCGTATCACTTCATAATCGAGCTCTCCTATCTGCCGTGCGACCTCAAACGGCCCCTGCCACTTCGACATTAATTTTGAGCTCGACGTTGGGAGTAGAACGAGCACCTTCTCTCCCGGTGTGAATTTGCGCAGTTTAGTACCCCTGTTATATGACCGGCTCTGGCGGTCCTGGGCTTGCAACAAATTCTCCCTAGATAGCCGCCCCAAGGTGTGGAGTTTTGTTCGCAAGTCCATGACGTACTGAATTTCGTTTTTGGCCAACGAAGGCCCCTCCTCCCAAGTTTCTCGTAGGACGTCCAGCACCCCCCGTGGCTGACGCCCGTAGAGAAGCTCGAAGGGGGAAAACCCCGTGGAGGCTTGCGGGACCTCGCGCACAGCAAATAAGAGGGGTTCTAACCACCGATCCCAATTTTTGGCGTCTTCCTGTACGAATTTACGGATCATGGATTTAAGAGTGCGATTAAATCGTTCGACCAAGCCGTCTGTTTGTGGGTGATAGACGCTGGTTCGAATGGATTTAATGCCCAATAATCCGTACAATTCGCTTAACGTGCGTGACATAAACGCCGTGCCTTGATCAGTGAGGATTTCTTTCGGAATCCCCACCCGGGAGATTAAACGAAACAGTGCGTCCGCAACACTCTTCGGCGAGATGTTGCGGAGAGCCACTGCTTCCGGGTATCGTGTTGCGTAGTCCACGATAACTAGCGCAAAACGATGCCCGCGTGCGGATCGCTCTAATGGCCCGATGAGGTCCATCGCAATTCTCTCGAAGGGGACCTGCATTAATGGTAGAGGGCGCAATGGCGCTTTTGGGGCGGCCAGTGGGTTCACCAACTGACATTCAGGACAAGACGCGCACCACCTGCGCACATTGTCATAAATGCCTGGCCAAAAGAATCGGGTCATTAAACGATTCAGCGTGGCCGCCTGTCCCAGGTGGCCCGCCATCGGGTTCGAATGAGCCGCCTGGAAAAGCATTTCCCGGCGGCTCTTTGGTACTAACAATTGGGTTGTATCCATTTTTGTCTGAGCGTCTTGGGTCACTCGATACAACCTATCCTTAATTATGGCAAAATAAGGATACGTGACGGGCACTGCGGGTTGGAGGGACTGACGGTCGATAGTGCGGACCTGTTGAAACGCATGTTTTAGCGTCTCGTCTTGAGACTGCTCCAGAGGGAAGTCATCGCGGTCTGAGAGAATCAGTCTCTCAACCCCGCTCGGTTCCTCTGAAGCTGTTCCCAAGGGCCCCGTATCAGTCTCGCCAACCTGCACTCGCACCGCCCCGTTCCTAGCCTTGTTTCCCCAAGCGGCATCCGCGCACAACGACCCCAATAACGCCGAAAAGGCGGGCCAATTCGTCCCCAGAATTAGCGGATGCCGGAGGTGGGGACTAACCGCCACCTCCACACTATGCTTTTCCCCCCTAAACTGTATCGTGACTGGGACAACCGGATATTCCACCACATCCCCGTGCACACACCGCACCTTAACCACGCGGCTTGTATCCAACGCCCCAGGCTGAATCAGGCTTTGATGGATCGAGGTTTGGTTACATCCTGAATCCACCAAGGCCTGATATGTACCCCCCTTGATACTTACAGGAATTTGGTACTCTCCTGCTTGATCGGGGGTGGTCCGCTGGACGTCCGGGATCCGGATCATTGTTCCGATGTCCATCATCGGACATCGGTCCACAAAATGATCCGGATCACCGCACCGCCAGCAGGCCAGCCCAGGCCTACCCGCCGCCCCGGCGGCGGGGAGTGGGTTGGAGGCTGAGCGCGGAGAGGGGGCGGAACCGGATCCATAGTCACTACCCGTCCCCAGCGGCCCCGCCCCCCTGGGCGGGACCCGCGAACTCCCAGACGGTCCAAGGCCCATCCCACCCCGGCCTCTGGGGGGAACGCGAGGAGGGCCTGGAGGGCGGGACCTGGGGAGAGGGACAGGTCGAGAGAGAGAGAGAGAGGGGGGAGAGAGAGAGGGAGAAGTCAGTGGGGGTGCGCCGACCCCCGGGCACGCCACCAGGTGGTCCTCCGCCAAATTGATGGCCGTCTCCAGCGACGTGGGCCGGTGGCACTGGACCCACTCGGCGGTCTTCCTGGGGAGCCGAGTGATAAACTGCTCCAGCACCACCAGATCGACGACATGGTCCACGTCGCTGCCGCCGGCCAGCAGCCATCTGCGGCACTCGTCCCGGAGCTGTTGGGCCAATGCGAAGGGCCGACCGGACTCGCCCCACTCCAGGGAGCGGAAACGCTGGCGGTGTTGTTCTGGGGTCCGGCCGACCCGCTGAAGTATGGCCCGCTTCAAGTCGTCGTAGTCCAGGAGGTTCGCAACCGGTAGATGTTGCGCGGCCGCCTGGGCTTCGCCGGAGAGAAGTGGGATGAGGCGCACCGGCCACTGTGCCCGGGGCCACCCGCAGGCCTCCGCGGCTTTTTGGAAGAGATCCACGAAGGCCTCGGGGTCGTCTTCCGGCCCCATCTTCTGCAGGGGCACGTGAACCGGTGCGCTGGCCCGCCCAGCGGCCTCGGCGCGAACCTCCTGGTCCATCCAGCTCCGGAACCGCTCGCGGTCCTCTTGCTGGCCTTGGACGATCGCCTCGAAGCGACGCTCCTGTTCCGTCCTAAGGTCCAGCAATGCCTGATGGTGTTCCTGGTGGAGGACCGCGAGGGAGTTGATGATCTCCGCAAATGGCGAGGCGGAGGGCGTTGTCATGGCGGCGGCGCTGTCCTGCTTCCTTCCCGGGTTTCGGCACCAGTGTAACAAGTTCGATAAGGTAAGGAAGGAAGAGGACACGGGGGTCGGCAGGACTGTTGATGCTTTTTATTCTTGTAACTCAATCACAACGTGCACACTTCTTCGTGTGTCTGTTTTCTCATATATCGCTCAGTCTCTGTATCACTTCCGGGTCACGCACTTCCGGCTTCCGGTAAACTCAGTGTCTCGCACCAACAGTCCGACTCTCTCTCTCCTCGGTCTCCGGTTCCGCTGGTGTTTTATCCCGTCTCCGCGCTCATTACTAGCACAAGAGACAGGTGTTATTAATCTGCGTCCAACCCACTCACTTACCGCTCGTCCCGTGGCCCTCTCTCCCGCTGCAGACCTCGCTGAACCACGCCCCCCTTGCCACATATCTAAAGGTGTATTATAATGTATTATAAATGTGCTTACAGTTATTCATGAAATGAATGCACAATGCATTATAAAGTGCATTACAAGGTATAATTAATGCATTAAAATACCTTTATAATGCATCATACATAAAGGGTTTAAAGTGTTAAATAGTATTCGACTTGTGCACTGTATTCGAAGTCTTCTGAATTTATATGACTTTGTGTGAGGAACAGACCCCCAAAAAGTCAACTCTTTCCATCTACTATAAATATAAAAATTTTATCATGTGAAAAGCAATGGCAGGATGCCTCAAAAGCATTTTATCATAAGTTTAAATGAGCTTTGAGAGCACATTTTGAGTTGTTCCTCACACGACTTCAGGAAACATGAATAATGAATAATAACACAGGGTTGGAGTAAATCGTGAACTATTTTATATAATATTCTATTTCTTTAGAAAGTGAAGCTAATCTTGACCTTCAGCAATGCAATCAATTAGGATTTTAATGTCTTTAAAACTTGCTTTTATGGATATAATGTTTTCCTTTTTATTTTCCGGTGTTTTCAATGAAAACAAATATACTTAACAGTATCAACTTTATTATTTCTTAGTCTTGAGGTGCTTCATGTTATTTTAAACTTCAAACGGAAGCAGTCGGATGAGAAACGTTTATAAACCAGAAAGACTCTCATTGGTGGTCTCGACAACTGATCTTTATCAGGCGTTTAGTTACGGCTCAGAGAAATGAACAAGGATTGGCCTGAAATCTCCTAGCTACAGTCTCATATATGAAGTAAAATAAAACAAAAGCACAACGCCTGTGTTTTACTTTGTCCCGAGCAGAATCCCGGCCAAGACCTTACTTTTTTACACTGGTCCGGGGATCTAATAAGTGCGTGAGTGCATAAATGGGCCGCCTTTTTCCATTTGTGTGTTAGCCCTCACTTTGGGTCCTTGTTCTCGTAACATCTGTTTGGGGATGAATGATGGGGATGGGGGTGTGTTTCGTAGCGCTCGCTCGCAGAGAGAATGAAAAGGGGGGGTGAGATCTGAGTTATTTCTGTGCCATCTTAAGGGTGCATTGAAAACCATCCAAGCAGCCCGTCACCTTGGAGGCCTGTCTTGTGGTGCGGTGGGAAAATCCCTGGTTGGCTAGCTCTGAATCGGCCCGGTTCGCTGAACCGCTTTGAATTCTGGGATGGAGGTCTTTCAGCAGCGACACTTCTTTTGACCAGACGAGTGCTCCTGCCGCTCGGTCTGAATGGCAGGATGTCGCTGGTAAACTTAGGTATGTTAAAAGTGAATTAAGAGTTTGGACACTCTGTTCAGCTCGGTTGGGGGCCTGTGATTGGTCAGTGATTTTTCTGCTCTCAGTCTAAAGGAGTTGGTCTGGCCTGCGTGTGTTTTTCAGATTCAGTAGTGAAGAGTTTGAGAAATATTTAAAAGCCTTAGTTAATCGTTAGATAATGGTGTGTGAGAATTAATCTAAACTGTGACCAATATAATTATATAATTATATAATATATTAATCTATATAAAATAATCATTTATATATATATATATATATATATATATATATATATATATATATATATATATATATATATAATGTTATATAATATTATATGATTATTTAATATTATATAATTATCCTGTATATGTCCTGAAGTTTATGTAAACAAGAAAGTAAAAAAAGTATTTAGTCAGCCACCAATTGTGCAAGTTCTCCCACTTAAAAAGATTTGTAATTTTCATCATAGGTACACTTCAACTAAGAGAGACACAATGAGAAAAAAAAATCCAGAAAATCACATTGTCTGATTTTTTTTTAAAAATTCGACAAAAAAGCTAGATTTCTGGCTCTAAACAGACCTGTAACTTCTTCTGTCCTCCACTCTTTACCTGTATTAATGACACCTGTTTGAACTCGTTATCAGTATAAAAGACACCTGTCCACAACCTCAAACAGTCAGACTCCAAACTCCACTATGGCCAAGACCAAAGAGCTGTCAAAGGACACCAGAAACAAAAGTGTAGACCTGCACCAGGCTGGGAAGACTGAATCTGCAATAGGAAAGCAGCTTGGTGTGAAGATATCAACTGTGGGAGCAATTATTAGAAAATTAAAGGCATACAAGACCACTGATAATCTCCCTCGATCTGGGGCTCCACGCAAGATCTCACCCCGTGGGGTCAAAATGATGCTTAAGCTGGTACAGGTCTGGGCCCATCTGAAGTTTGCTAGAGAGCATTTGGATGATCCAGAAGAGGATTGGGAAAATGTCATATGAAACCAAAATATAACTTTTTGGTGAAAACTCAACTTGTCGTGTTTAGAGGAGAAAGAATTTTGAGTTGCACCATACCTACTGTGAAGCATGGGGGTGGAAATGCTTTGATGCTTTTGGGCTGTTTTTCTGCAAAAAGACCAGGATGACTGATCCGTTTAAAGTAAAGAATGAATGTATTGTGAGATTTTAAGTAAAAACCTCCTTCCATCAGCAAGGGCATTGAAGATGAAATGTGGCTGAGTCTTTCAGCATGACAATGATCCCAAACACACTGCCCGGGCAATCAATAAGTGGCTTCGTAAGAAGCATTTCAAGGTCCTGGAGTTGCCTAGCCAGTCTCCAGATCTCAACCCCATAGAAAATCTTTGGAGGGAGTTAAAATTCTGTGTTGTCCAGCGACAGCCCCAAAACATCACTGCTCTAGAGCAGACCTGCATGGAGGAATGGGCCAAACTACCAGCAACAGTTTGTAAAAATCTTGTGGCGACTTACAGAAAATGTTTGACCTCTGTCATTGCCAACAAAGGGTATATAACAAAGTATTGAGATGGTCTTTTGTTATTGACCAAATACTTATTTTCCACCATAATTTGCAAAAGAATTTTAAAGTTCATAAAAATCAGACAATTTGATTTTCTGGATTTTTTTTAATTATCATTCTGTCTCTCATAGTTGAAGTGTACCTGTGATGAAAATTTTAGGCGTCTCTCTTTTTAAGTGGGGGAACTTGCACAATTGGTGGCTGACTAAATACTTTTTTGTCCCACTGTATATAAATAGACAACTTACACAAGCGCACACGCTTACACAGAAACGTTGATAGAAAGGGATGTAATGGATTACAATCAAGCAATCAGATGTTAGATTTAAGAACACAATTATAATACCAATTCAGGTCAACCAATGACCATGTAATGCTTCCTTCTGTTCAGTCTGGGGTGTCAAAGGTCACATTAGCAATTAAAGAAAAAACACTTCAATAAAAAGTTGCTCAGGTCAAAGTGTCTGAATCATTTTGCTCCCACATTTTTACCAATTTTACTGATAGTCACTGTGTGAAGATTTTTTGGGTAATTTTTGGGTATATGTCACAGCTTACAGTTTTATACTATGAATATACTGTGGTATACATTAGCAAGTTCTGTCATTGAGTATGCTGTCCTACCTCCTCCTTCTATTCATAATTAACCATGAAAACAAATAAAAACGCTGAAATAAACCATGCAAAATATAATTATTTGTAATATGGCTATAAAATGTCTCCTAAACTTAATACAGAACAAATTTAAATATTTATGTATGCTATTGGAGCTTGCACTTTAACCTTGTACAGTTGGCGATGCTCAGTCGACCCCGAGGGCTGTAACTCGAGTGCGTCTGCATTGCAGAGAGACTCGATCTGCGGTCCAAACCAGTCCTTCCTCTTTCTCCCTGCCGCCCCACAGACTGAAGTCATTACAATCAATTAGCTGCTCTTTGCTCCGGCCTAATCAAGGATCTGGTACAGAGCAACTTCCTGCCTGTAGGTTTCAGGCAATGATTTGAGATTATACAGTGTCTGTCCTTTCCAGGGTGAAGTATGTGTGGCTCTGAGCTCTGGGGTGGATGCATCTTTATGGGCCCTGTTTTAAAACCACAGCTTTATGTGTGTTATCGCTGATCTTTTTTTTTTTTTCTTTCTTTTTTTTAGTTATAATGAAGTCCAGAGGGTCCTGAAGTTGTCAAGTTAAAGTAAATCGCATTAGGTTGATGTAACTATTCGATTTAAAGTCAAAAATTACCCTATTTACTTAATACACATTCTAGGCTCTTATACACATAAAAATGAAGGTGCTGTTTTCACAGTGCTGACAGAACCCTTTTAGGTTTTAGTTTTTCCTAGAATGTTTTAATTTTCTAAAGAACCTTTTACCGTGAAAAATGCTGAATGAATGCAAAGCTCCGGTACCCGCCATTTTTAAAAAGATGTGTAAACACAGGCTTTATATCCTAGTTTACTCCATGAACATGGAAAACAGTGAAATCCAACATGACTGTAAAAGGACCAGGCCAAACATGATTATGTATTTCTGATCCGCTAGCGACACTGGGCATCAACCACACAGCAAGTCAAGTCCAGGTCACCTTTATTTATAAAGCGCTTTTTACAAGTCCAATTGTTTCAAAGCAGCTTCACAGTGTTATCAGGAAGATAATGCAACAGAGCTCTGGAGAAAACAGTGATGTTATCCAGCTCATTTCAATTATCATATAGTGTCTATGTGGGCAGATCGGTAATATAGTTGAAATATAAAGGGGTGATGAATTGAGAAATCAGCTTTCCCTTGAGCTTTTTATATATAATTAGATAAAGATTATCCTGTAAGTTTCAGAGCTGAAAACTTCCTTGGTAGTCAAAGAAAAGCTTTTATAGACACCAGGCCCAGAAAACGATCGTGGGCTTCATCCTTACGTCATCGTGCAATGAAACACACTTCTACAGAATAATAAGCACGTCTAATTCAGTAGCCCCGCCCACCGACTCGTCTAATTCAGTAGCCCCGCCCACTGACTCATCTAATTCAGTAGCCCCGCCCACCCACTCGTCTAATTCAGTAGCCCCGCCCACCGACTCGTCTAATTCAGTAGCCCTGCCCACCGACTCGTCTAATTCAGTAGCCCCGCCCACCGACTCGTCTAATTCAGTAGCCCCGCCCACCGACTCGTCTAATTCAGTAGCCCCGCCCACCGACTCGTCTAATTCAGTAGCCCCGCCCACCGACTCGTCTAATTCAGTAGCCCCGCCCACCGACTCTTCTAATTCAGTAGCCTCGCCCACCGACTCGTCTAATTCAGTAGCCCCGCCCACTGACTCGTTTAATTCAGTTGCCCCGCCCACCGACTCATCGGAACACGCCAGCCAGCAGCAATAAATATGCTAATGAAGATAGCAAAATATTGTGGAAGAACACATTCGCTGCATACGCTTCCTTCTGATCCTAATTTTAGGAATTTTAGGAATGTGTGAGAACGTTTGTGTGTTAGTTTATTTTCACTGTGGAATCGTTTGTAATCAAGTCTCAGGTCGAGCTGGATTTGCAGACACAATGTTGTGCCTTCTATATTGGATCTGACAGGAATGGTGCAACAAACTTATGTGAATACAACACATTTTTTATATGTAATAGTAGTCCTGGGGCTATGTGTTTTCCAGACGGGCTATAGTGAAATAATATTCCATTCTTGATCTGGGCACACACATGTTTTTGTGTGTGTTCGTGCTTATATTCACTGATCGTGCGGGCCATGTAATACAGAAATAATATTCCAAGCAATCGCGGGTGGATGAGAGAGAAATCATTGTGTTTGTTTGATAAAGACGTTTACGAGCTCTGTGAGAGAATCATTCCAGTTGCCACTTTCAAAACAATCCCTCCCTCATGTGAACTGACAGGGGAGCTAAAGCTCATTAAATATGCAAATCTTATCCAATCCTAGCCGTGGGCGTTTACTTCCAAGTCTCCAGTGCGTCACGCCCATCAAAACCCAGCGTTCAGGAGACAGCCTCAAAACCAGTGTAGAAAAGTCTGATGTACTTTAAAATAAGGTACTCAAAACATAGTCATAGAGTGTAAAATGCAATACATTCTAAGGTGACTTTCTGACAGTCACTGCACTGCAAAAAGCGAAATAAATGCAACAACTGTGCATTTTAACTTGTACATCTAGAAGCTCCTGCGTTCGGGCTTTAAACAGTCACTCTGGTGACTTTCAAACGCAGCTCTGTGCCTCAGGCTGAGAGGTTAGTCAGCATGTGATCTCCTCTCTCTTGTGTCTCATCCGTCGTTCTTGGCACCGCCTCTGTGTTTTCCATTAGAGTCGCGAGATGATCTTCCCTTCTCTTCCTCTTCTTCATGGTCATGCAGTTCTGGAAGCCTCTGGGCAGCGGTGCATTCTTAACGCATGAAACCCAAAACTTCAAATCCCACAAGCCCTCTGTCCTCCCTGTGAAGACTTTCATTGTTTGTTAATGTCATCCGGCGGGTCATTCTTGGCCGTGTCTTTCTCGTGTCTTTTCGCGGTGTGCGCTGTATCTCTGCTTGTTCTTGCAGGGCAGACACACAATGTCGGTTTTATCGTTAATCCAGGCCTATAGAAGTGTAAATGAAAGGGCTTTTTTGAGGATCGGTTTCTCTCGTGCTCTTCGGCTTCTGAGAGCGTGTCTGGGCTTGTTTGGGGTATAGTCTCTGTCTGCTGTGTTTACATCCTTTTAATGTGATGTGAATTTCAAACGATTATACAAACAAGATGTAATGACAAAGGAGCAAGAATCAAAACAACAAAGATTCCCAAACTAGGGATGCACTGATGTAAAAATACATCCAAGGATGTTTGAAGGTGCTCTTTAGGGTCAGGGATTAAAATGAATGTAGAAAAAAGGAAATCCAAGGCACTCTTCTTCAAAATTATTAAAAAGCCTTTATTCATGTTTATTCATTTACTTCTATACTTTCTTTATTTCTGTAAAAACTCTACATATTTTAAGTTATTTTAATAGGTTAAAAACACATTCATGGTTCTCTGATGTTGGTTAATGGTCCATGATATGCAGGTAAAAATAATTTTTAGTAGTGTTTTATTTTGATAATTTAAAATGGTTTGTTTTAGCTTTATATTTGTATGATTTTATTTAGATTATTTTAAATATTTTGTTACTATTTAGTGTGTTTTGTTTTTATTTTTAATTATTTATTTTTGTTATATTTCATTTTTAATTTGTTATTTTTACATTTTGATTTGATACATATTTAGTAAGTGTTTTATTGTATTTTTTTTAAATTATTTTTTTTACAATGTTATTTTATTTTGATTATTTTAAATAATTTGTTTTAACCTCAAATTTGTATTATTTTATTTAGATTATTAAGATAATCATAAAAGACTTGTTTGCTATATACAAAGCCGTATAATATTTCTGTGCAAGAAACAGACCAAAATGAAAGTCATATTATAAAACTTGGGACATGATTTCAGAAACTTAATTGTAATATGTACACATTTAGGGATACTTCACTGCCTTTTCATATTAAACTATGTTATTCCCTTAACTTAAACGAGTTGATACATACTTCTCTCGTCTCAGTGCGTGCACCTAATCTCTCTGATGCGCGGTGACGATCTGATAGCATTTAGCTTAGCCCACTAAGCCCAGTTCATTCACTATGGAACCAAACAGAGATCACGTTAGAAGTACCAAACACCTCCACGTTTCCCCTATTTAAATACAGTTACACGAGTAGTTGAACGATCAAGTATGGTGACAAAATAAAACGTGGCGCGTTTCTAATCGGATTAAAAAGGAGAACTATAATGTATGGCGGAATAACACTTCTGAGAGTACTTCGGCTCGGGGCAGTAAAAAGTCCCGGCCGAAACATCTTCCCACACATCTCCCTATTGACAGAAATGAGAGAGTGAGGGGGAGGTGTGAGGAAAGATGTTTCGGCCGGGACTTTTTACTGCCCCGAGCCGAAGTACTCTCAGAAGTGCTAATCCGCCATACATTATAGTTCTCATTTTTAATCCGATTAGAGAAGTACCACGTTTTATTTTGTCACCATACTTGATCATTCAACTATTCATGTAAGTGTATTTAAATAGGGAAAAGATGGAGGTGTTTGGTACTTCTAACTTGATCGCTGTTTGGTACCATAGTGAATGAACTGGGCTTAGGGAGCTAAGCTAAATGCTATCAGATCATCACCGCGCGTCAGAGAGATTAAGTGCATTAAGTGTTGAAAACGTCTAAACAGTACTAAACAGTCCTCAACTGAGCAAGCCAAACCAAAGAAGACAGTGGCAAGAAACCAAAACTACAGGGCATGATGGAGAAAAATAAACCTTGGGAGAAACCAGACTCAGTCGGGGTGCCAGTTCTCACCTGTCCTATTAACAAACAGTGTATGATTATTATTCTGACCACCTTACAGGTCAGAAATCATATTAGATCGGAATATTCAAAAGTTTGAGAAGAGAGACGGGTTTATTGAGGATGACTCGTCGATTAAACAATTCGATCGGATCGGAGTCATCACACCGGCCTACACCTTTAAACTTTTAGTTTTACAAATCATCACATTAAAAGTAACATTAAAATTAGATAATATTTAGAGCTTTAAAGTGCTGGGAAAAGTGTGAAGCCCTTGAAAAGTTTGAACAAATCCATGGTGAATGTTGGTGATTTGTGGACTGGAATTTTTTTTGTCCTGGTCCCCATGTCAGCGCCGTTTGATCTGAGATCTGTGGTTGGTAACAGAATTCTGCTCAGAACGCTTCCACTAGATCTCGCTGCGATGTTATTCATTCAAACTCTTTTTCACTGGATCTCCAGCGCGGTTTATTAACGGTGTCGCGTGATCAAGATCGGCCCATTGTCGTTTCTTATATGTAACAGAAATGGGAGGTCTTATCAGTTTAATTTCTGTTGCTAGTAATGTAAATCATTGATCTTTTTAACGGTATATCAGACTATTAACATAAAATGTATAATAATATCAGACGTCACTCTACATCACCCAATAAAATGCCTTAGAAAGATCAAAACTCTAGTTTTAAAAAATGCAACGATGATTAGATGAACAAAAGCCTGATGATCATATTTAAGACTCGTATTTGAACATGATTTTTCCAGGAGTGATGTATGGATAATCAAGCAAACTTAAGTTGCTTTACTAGGTGTTTAGATTTTGTGTATGTGAAGGGAAGTGCTTGCTAATGAACGTGTGCTAGATCAAGATCACCTCAACTGTGCTCTGTTTACGTAAATGAGCTGCTTAAGTTCCTCAGAGCGAATGTAATGGCATATGGGAGCGTTTTTGTGACCGAATGGGCTGGGAAGACAGGAAAGACATTAAGGGAAGCAGACTGAAGCACGGTGCCCTCCAGCATTTGACCCTTCATCAGACATTCCCTCGCTGACCTGCCCATCCGGTTCCTCTTTAGGCTGAGAGTCGGATGTTTTAGGTACTTGATCGGTACCAATTCACGCAGTTGTGTTAAATGTATTTGTTATGTCTGCTTCGACTGGAGCTGACATGCACAGCAGTCAGTGTCACACATTTACTTCTAGTGCAGGATGTTTGTAGCTGTCGTTGATCTGAGATGACCATAATTACACAGATGAAGAAAGCTGATACCTGTTCATTAATGCCACATGATCACCTGCAGCTATGGGGCGGCAGCCGGAAATGGCGCCACACCGATGCATGCAACTTAATCTGGATCTGTGTTTGTTTTTGATGTCAAAAAGACAAAAACATGTAGTTTCTATGCAAGTTAGCAATGCAAGATTATATATCATATTACACTAAACACAGACTCCTCAAAACAAACAAAAGTCTTTGCTGAGTCACAAATCCCCAGGTTTTGAGGAATAAACCCACTAGAAAGTTGCATACAAAAGTGATTAATAACAACAGGACTAACGTTGATTTTCCTAGAAAATGACTCTTTTTGGAATATGAAATTGGAGACGCATGTTAAGGAAATGAGAAACGTGTGTTCGAGCTCTGCTAAGCTCGGCTGTGGTCAGATTTGTCAAATCCAATGCAAAAAGGTGCTTGCTTCCTTTGTTTGGACAATGGGGGGGTTGACAAGAGATTTCATCGGATATCGCTGATTCAAGGGGGTTTGTTAAGGAAGAGATGTGAACATGTTGTAAATTTATGAGTTTTGTTATAAATTACCATTAAAGAATTATGTTAAATATGAAATGTATCAAATAAAGTTCATTTATATATATATATTAGGGCTGTCAATCGATTAAAATATTTAATTGCGATTAATCACATGATTGCGATGAGTTAACTCATGATTAATCGCAATTTAATCGCACATTTTTTGCAATTGTTAATGTATCTTAAATTAAGTTTAAAAAAAGTTTTTTTAAACTCTAATCAACATGGGTTTGGACAAATATGTATGCTTTATGCAAATGTACATGTATCATTAGTGAAACCATACTTATTCAATAATAATCAGTACAGCATGAAGACTAGACATATCAAAGGTCAGAGATGTTTATCAAATAAATTGTTCATGTCTCTTAAACCTAAACTTAAAAATTAAGAATAAGCAGTGATTTCTCTCATTTTAAGAATATAAAGGGAGTTTTTACACTGGCAGTTTAATTCAGAGCAGGGCACAGTTCGTATGAAAAATTAGTAATGTGAAAGCTGCCATGTGGACCTGCGAGCACAACAGAACCACATCATACCTGGAGGAGGTCCATATTCCACGAGTAGGAATATAGTGCGGCCCCTTTAAGAGATCCGCGTTCCCAGTTGAACTGCCGGTATTTTGTATGTGTGCCGCGATTCACTTGGACATTGTGAAGAAGACGGACTCGGAAGCGCTCTTTTTCAGAAAACTAACCTGCGTATTTGTTTGTAGCGGAATGTAATGTATTTAGTTCAATATAACACATGTTCTGTAAGTGATGGTGTTAATGATTTACCTCAGATATGAGCGAGCGTGAGCTTCAGTGCATCGTGCTCGGACTGCAGAGAATGTGCTCCATGTAAAAACTCACTTTTCTTTCTTATAGACCTGGAGTCTAAGAAAAGTTAAACAGAAAATATGGTAACTTGTAGGCAAAAACTGCACTTTTGGGTTAGAATAGTAATGTTAATGTCAACCCTTTTCTAGGGATGCGCGGTTTACCGGTACTGGAAAAATACCGGTATATATTTTATTTAAAACGGTACGATATCATGATTTGGCACATTTCGGTATATGCTGCTGTTCCGAAGTTCACCGCTAGATGGCAGCGCGCTACACAAACTGACCCGAAACAACCGGCAAATGTGACAACAACATAGACGAACAAAATGGATAAAGCAGTTGAATCTCACTCAAGATGCCCAAAACGAATTAATAAAGAAAGGAGTAGAAGTGACATTTGTAATGACTTTGCTTATAAAACTGATGAAGAACCATCAAACCTAGCCAAGAAGCATCTGTCACTATCCTGACTTTAAGACTTCTTAAGAGATCGACAGGTCAGTGAATCATTCAAACCATCTCATTTAGACATTTATTTTCTTTTTACACTGATCAACGCACACACATAGCCTAACTTAAGATCGAATATCACAATCTCCAGCGTTCGTTTCAACCAATGACATTTAGATCTCATTATATTTGCACGCGTACTATTGCACTATTTATATTCGCGTTAGACACCGCCGACTGTGTTTATGTGAATACTCACTAAAGACGGACATTTGTACATAATTCTGTGTATTTGACTGTTTAAGGAAACTTAATGTGTAATGTGCGAGCGTGACTAAGTGACAGGCGCGCGTGTGTGTGTGTGTGTCGTATGAGCTCATATCTCCTGTAACTGTTATTACGAAATGCTATAAAATCTCTTGCATGTTCAAATGATTTCCGTTCTCCATCCCGAGACGAGCGTGAAATGTTGAATCGGATTATGCAGATTGCTTTAGTGTAGTGCGATGTCTTTTGAAACCAGAAGCAATTTGCTAATTTTGAGAGATTTTTGCTGAAATTATTTCTCACAAGAAAGTTTTCAAATGACTGATTTGATGTGATAAGCTTTGCTGATTCATTTACTAATAAACATTTGTGGTAATTTCCCACTTTATAAACTCAAAACTTGTATAATTGTACTCATTCGCGTGCAATATACCCGCGCTAATATCAGACCGTGTGGTACCGATTTAATATCGGTACTTCGGTATTAGATTGTGGTACCGTACCGAAGCCAAAATTGTGGTATCGAGCCATCCCTACCCTTTTCTTTCCCTATTAATGTTTGCTGCTGCATCCTTTGCGTCTATGACTGATCTCACTTTTTCCAACTACGGGCGCCACGGATCAAACAGAAAATGCGCGCTGCGTTAACGCGCGTTAATACATTTAGTGCTGTTAAAATGATTTTGCGTTAACGCGTTATTAGCGCGTTAACTTTGACAGCCCTAATATATATATAAATAAATATTTATTATTATAATTGCATTTAGTAGACAGTGACGAGTGACTGTTAAAAATGTATTTGTCATTGAATCATTCATTCAAGAGATTCATTCAAAAATGCTGATTCATCCAGTAATGAAACAAAGAAGTCTTTATGAGTGAGTCATTGAATCATTCAGTCAAGTGATTCGTTCAAAAACGCTGATTTATCCAGTAATGAAACGAAGAAGTCTTTATGAGTGAGTCATTGAATCATTCACTCAAGTGATTCGTTCAAAAACGCTGATTCATCCAGTAATGAAACAAAGAAGTCTTTATGAGTGAGTCATTGAATCATTCACTCAAGAGATTTGTTCAAAAACGCGGATTTATCCAGTAATGAAACAAAGGAAGTCTTTATGAGCGAGTTATTCATCATACATTTTTTTTAAAATAGACCACAGCAATTAACATTCTGTCAGAACCTCTAAATTAGAAGCCATTTTGTTAAAGTTCAAAATCGTGAGAGAATCATGATCTCTATTTGAAATAATTCAAATGATTCTCAATTTATCCAGAACCGTGCAGCTCTACTAAAGAGCTATTTGGTTTTTGGTTAATATTGGATAAGTCTTTTTCAGTAGGACCAGAATTAAAACAAATAGGGTGTATTTTGTAAAATAAAGTCAATTTTGACTTTTTGTTCCCCCTCACAACATTGAAAATCAAGCCAGTACTAATCTTGCTCTGTTCTTTCTTTTATATCCCAAGCAATTTGTTGGACAAACAGTGAGAAGTGGTCTGTTTGTTTTCGCAGCGCTGAGGAACAAGCCCCCCGAGAGCAGCACTGTTCTCAGATCAGCGAGATCTGAAGCTCAAAATCATAAGTGCATGTAAGACAAACACAATGATGGAGAGCGGCTGCCGCAGAATCTGACCCCTTTTAACTTTACAGCATCCGCTCTCCAGCGCTGGATTTATCACATCGGAGGAGACGTCTTCCTTTAGCCCACGAGGTCTCGACTATGCAACGTCATTTGATTTCTTGCATTTGTGACAGCGCATGCCTGACTGCTCTGGTGCTTTAGTTCATTTCAAGTTTATACATGCAAAAATGCAAAAATATGTCTGTTTTAGTAGTGCTGGACAATTAATCGAAATTGCAATATGGCTTAGTGTGATTATCAAATCGCTAAGGCTGTGATTTATTTAAACATCTGCTTTTCGCAGTGTAGCTTAGCTTTGAGTTCATTTATACGCCCAACTCTGCAGGTGCTGTGAATTTGTGTCGCTTATAATGTGCATTTGATCACACGTACACATGCATTTCACCCCATTCTTAATAAGAAATGTTTGCAAACCTTTTGCCAACAGAGGATAAACATTAACCATGCAGTTTTCCACCAAAATAAAAGATAATTTCAGTTGAAAATTAAGAAATTATGACACAAATATTAGTATTGTAAAATAAAATGTATTATTTTTTTACCAAACAATCTTTTTTTTATTCCACATTGAAATAATCGTATAATCGTACTTTATTTCCTACACTCTAAAAAATGCTGGGTTGTTTTAACCTAATGTTGTGTAATGCAGCAATTGGGTTGTGTTAACCCAGGGTTTGGGTTGTTTTAATCCTGCGGTTGGGTTAAATATTTGCTTAAGACAACCCAATCGCTGGGTTAACACAACCCAACTGCTGGGGTAGTCCATATTTGATTTTTTAGAGTGTATTTTATCTTGAAATAATATGAATATAATAAATTAATATATTATTAATGTCAGTAATAATAATAATAATAATAATAGTTAAATATAGATGTCTGTATATATAAGATGTGTACACTCTAAAAAATGCTGGGCTGTTTTAACCCAATGTTGGGTCAAATATGGACTAACCCAGCGATTGGGTTGTTTTAATCCTGCGGGTGGGTTAAATATTTGCTTAAGACAACCCAATCACTGGGTTAAAACAACCCAACTGCTGGGTTAGTCCATATTTGACCCAACATTGGGTTTTTTTTTATTCAGAATTTTTTAGAGTGTATTGATGCAAATAATTTATTTGACAGCACTAATATAAACCCAGCAAAACTGAAGGTCTTTTAAAAATCACAGTTTGATATTTTCCCCAAATTCATGCAGAAAGTTTTGCTCTCCGGTTACACTGAAGCGCTGTATTCACTTGTGATATTTATTCATGAAGTTTAATCGCATCATCTGGGCTCCATATGAGGCAGATCGTGTCTTGTAAATAGTTACCAGTCTATTCTGATAGACCGGGGGAATTTGTAAAGCAAGCACTGAGATGCAGGTCACGTGTAGTCCTAACAGGTAATTCAGTAAGTTCTCGGGATAGGGAGATTAGTTACTCCCCTCTTCCCGGTCCTAGACCAAAGAATAGCAGCAGTGTCCCTCTGATTGATCATCGCTGGTCAGATATATCCCATCATGCTCTATCTCCCCTTCAGCAAATAGAAACTGATAGCATGCGCGTTCGTTTTCCATGCAGGGGAAAAATCCCAGAGGGCTGCATTTCCTCAGAGTTGGTGGGAGAAGATTCAAGCAGCGAGGGATCAAACACATAGCTGCCCTTTGAAAAAAGTGTGGTCTTCTGGCTTGTTTGCTGTTGTCTCCATATGGGTTACAGCTAATTGGGTTCTTCAGAAGAACCATCTACACTTGTAACATAGCTGGCAGTGTTCTCATTAAATGAGCTTCATGTGTGAGGTTAGATGCCAAAGCACAAGTCAAACCAGGTACTTTTTAGGCCAGGAACACTCTGCTTTGATTATGTGTGCAGGGATTGGATTAGATTGGGAGAAGGTAACATTTCAGAATGGGACAGTGTGCTAACTAAAGGACAATTTATTACTGAATAACTAATAAAATTGGTTTAGAAATGGATTTTCTCAGAATTCGAGGTCTCATTTTTGACTTAATGCATTAACTAACTCATATATTTATTAACATTAGTGTTATTTAATAAAAAATAAGTTTGTTAATGTTAGTTCAGAGTGCATCATGAAAGGTTGTTTACGCCACAGAAAAAAACATTTTAAAAGATAATTGTGCATTTTTATCTTGCGAGTTATAAAGTCAGAATTGAGATATAAACTCGCATTTCTGAGAAAAAAGTCAGAATTGTGAGATATAAAGTCACTTTAGTAATGCAATTTATATATATATATATATATATATATATATATATATATATATATATATATATATTATATATTTATAATGTATAAAATATATATATAATATAATTTATCACGCAATTCTGATGTAAACTCGCAATTGCAAGAAAAAAGTCAGAATTGTGAGGTCGCAATTAAGCATCCATAACATCTTTTTATTTTAAGTTATTACATTAGTGAATGTTTAAATTAACTTGTAGGTGCTGTAAAACAATTGTTTATTAATTAATGTTAACAAATGAAACCTTATTGTGAAGTGATACCAATTTCACAAGTAAATAAAAAAAACTGAATTTTGAGCCCCGTTTCCACCACAGGAACTTTACCCAGGAACTTTGGGTGGTACTTCGTGTGTTTAGACCGCAGGAACCAGGGTATAAATGAAGTTCCGGGTAAATATTTCCCCCTCCAAACGGCCCTGCTCGCGGGGTAGTACTTTTTCAAAGTTCAGGAACTTTCGAGGGCGGGACTTTGGCGCTGAACATGCTGATTGGTTGAGCTCACGCAGCATTTAGGTCCAACTCGGCATTTTTAAAAGTCTTAGCCGCGCTCATGTTGACAAGAGAGGAAAGTTAATTTTTCTGAGGGGTTAACTTTTTATTTCGTAAGTTATAAGATAATGAAGATAATGTTGGAGTAAAGACACAGCGTATATTGCCCCAGGCAGTTTTTTACTTGCGCGCCTTACAGAAGAATTATTATTTTTTCTGAGATGATTATTTAAACAAATAAATAGCTTATAATAACGAAATCCACTAAATCTTTCAATCGGTACACACAAAAATGATTACTGTCTGCTAGGGCTGTCATTTTTGAAAAAAATCTAATTCGAACGGATATCAAATATCAAGCAAGGCATTCGAATATATTCAATTATCTACAACGCCGTCATCTCCAGCGCCTGGAATGTGTTTACGGATGCCATAGCAACTCTCAACGGCCACCAGGACTTTACGGTTTTATAAAAGCTATTCATTTGTTGTAAAGTGTAATAATCATCTCAGAAAAAATTAATTCTAATGTCAGGCGCAGTTGAAGAAGTTGATTGTTTGCTTACATAGGCTTAGGGGCAGTGTCATTATGCCAACATCATAACTTCTTATGAAATAAAAAGATTATCCCTCAGAAAAATGTATTTTCCTCTCTTGTCAACATGCTTGGTGCATGAGCGCGACGTGTGCTCTTCAGTGGGGCGCGCGCTGTTATCACATAAGGACGCACACTCAAAAGTAATCCGGTCAGGTCATTTACATGGTGAAATGTTTCGTTTGATCGATTCATGAAAAGATTTATCCACCCATCTCAAAACGATTACAATTTCATTCAGTTTGGGCATTTTTATTACGATTGAGGTGTTTATATGGAGCATTTTCCTTCAGATTGGACTTTTAAACTGATTACAGTGCTCCATGTAAACGCACCGACAGTAAAAAAAAAAAAAATAATTGCGCTACATGGCACTTTAAAAACCGGATAGTTTATTTATAGTTCGATTACGGATATTTCACGTCATCTTCGAATGCATATTCGAATATCGAATAAAAAGTGACAGCCCTTGTCCGTCACTGGCTTGGAGGAGCAGTCGCGCGCAGTCCTACATCACCGGACTAATTTGCCTAATCTTCTCGGAACTTTATCGCGGTCGAAACGCAGACAGCTGCAGGTCTGGGGGGGAGAAAAGTTCCTGTAAAAAAGTTCCTGGTACAAATTGTTCCGGGTAATTTTGGTGGAAACGGGGCTTTGGATGTAGAACTTTGAATTTTTACACCTTTGAAAAAAAATTATAATTTTGGACCCACTTAAAGCCTTTATGTATGTAAAGCATTTTAAAGGTATTTGCAATGCACATAATAATGCATTATATCTTTTCATAAATTATTATAATCAAAGTTAAAAGGCATTATAATATTCGCAGATTCCTTGTTGCGGTTGTTTGTCATGTGTTTTAATGTATTATACTTTCTAAGGGTGTAACAATGAATAGATATTGTAATGTATTATAACTTTGGTTACATTATTTACAAGACCAATGCATTATAAGGTGCATAATTCATGTATTAAAATACTGCATTTTATATAAAGGGTTACAGTATGTAGAATTTAACTTGCTCTACTGTCGTGTCTTTTGTGAAAATGACTGCATTAAAGATGGAGGCCAGCTCCCATGCTGTGAAGTTTTTTCCTCGTCTCGGATGATATAATTACTGTTATTATTCGTATGGAAGGTGGAACACCTGGTTGGATCGGCCTTTGGTGTTCAACAGGAAACACGCACCCCTTCACCTGCCGTCGCTCTGTTCAGACACGCTCGTATCCCTGATCCGCACAATAGCCGGCTAAATCTCATCTCCATAATGGCTCCTTCTGTTGCCCCTGCCAGGTGCGCGTGTTTGAGGAGAGGCGCAAATAAGAGCGTTCAATCTTCAATCGTCGTCTTCATCAAACTCTTACTATGGGAGTAGCATGACACTTTTGATATGCATTATGATGTATTAATGCTGTTCAAATATTTGGGTTCTAGTAGGAAATGAAAACTTTTATTCATCACAGATGCGTTAAATTAATCAAAAGTGTCAGTAAAAACATGTACGATTTAAGATTCAAATAAATTGTGTTCTTTTGATCTTTCAATCCAGAATAAAGAATACTGGAAAATAAATAAAAAATCAGTTTCCACACAAATATGAAATGTTTTTTAACATTGATAATAATCAGAAATGTTTGTTGAGCATCAAATCCTCATATTATATATTTTTAAATATTTTTCCTTTTCCAGTGTAGCACTTTGAGATTATTCAGAATGAAAAGTGCATTATAAATACAATCTATTATTAATATTAGTAAATTAGAGTGATTAGTGAAGGATCATGTGACACAGAAGACTGGAGTAATGATGATAAATTCAGCTTTGATCACAGGAATAAATTACACTTTACTATATATTCACATAGCAAACAGCTGATTGATATTGTAAAAATATTTCAGTTTTTAATATATTTTTACACAAATAAATGCAGCCTTGTTGACTTCAGTAGTATATATTCATGTACCATGGATTGAATTTGCAGATCAAGGTTTATCATGGTAATGCTGACTAAAAACATGTTACTGACTGGCTTTTGGTACTTTATTTTGTTAGTTTTGGCCTGCAAAATCACATTTCAAAGGATAGCTAATTGTAGTACCATGGTATTACCATACATGATTTGAAAAATATTGCATTATATCCATGCAAAATCATGCTTCAAGTTTTACCATGGAATTTTTTTGTAATTGTAGATTGGTTTTGACTTGGGTCATTGTGTGTTCTGTTAATTTCCACGGTGCGTTTAATGACCCCGGTCATTAAACAAAAGGCACACAGTCTTCCCTCTTTTACAATCACTTAATAAGGCCTAATAAAGCGTGGGGACCCTTGTTTGACCGGGGTCTGACCTCCTTGTTTTACCTCACGGGCAACATTTCTGCTCATTTGCCACATGGGATGCAGCAACTTTATGGGCCCCCGTCGCAGCACCCCCGGCCCAAACTGTCCATTTGAAGTTTTAGGATGCCAAATGACTGCTGGGGCTATTAGCACGATGAGGGCCGGGACGTCAGAGCGACTGCGGAAGGTTTTCAAGCCTCTCAGCGGGACGAATGGCCAACAGGTACAAGGGGAAGGAGAGGAGGAGGTGGAGGAGGGTCGTAAAAGGGTGTCGGGGAGAGTGTGACAGACTTGTTAGGAGGCATTGTGACACATCATAGACCCCCTTACTTCATCACAAACACTCATTTGCACAGAGAGAGAGAGAACTAGACCTGGAAGATGTGCAATTAAAGGGGTGAGAAATCCTTTTCTTTGGGCTTTTCACATATAGTATAAGAAGTCATCATACTATAAGAATATCAGAATTAAAAACTTCCTTGTTAGTCCAAAAACAAGTTTTATTGTAGCCAAGCCCAGATAACAACTCAAAAAAAAAGTTAGCCTCTGCAGAAGATGATCAACGCCTACTTCATCACTGTAACTTTGGCTCCGCCCACTGGAGTGTTAGTGAGATGACGAGGAGAGACGAACAGACTAAAAATAACGTTACCTTCCAAAGGATAATGCTAGGAATGTGCTTATTTATTCTCAATGATGTGGCATGGGCAGCTTACACATCTGGAAAGGCACCATCAATGCTGAAAAGTATATCCAAGTTTTAGAACAACATAAGCTCCCATCCAGACATTGTCTCTTTCAGGGAAGACCTTGCATTTTTCAACATGACAATTCCAGTCCACATACGGGATCAATTACAACATAATGGCTGTGTAGAAGAGGGATCCGGCACTGAAATGGCCAGCCTACAGTCCAGATCTTTCACCATTAGAAAACATTTGGAGCATCATAAAGAGGAAGATGCGACAAAGAAGACCTGAGACAGTTGTGCAACTAGAAGCCTGTATTAGACAAGAATAGACAACATTCCTATTCCTAAACTTGAGAAACTTGTCTCCTCAGTCATTTTGACATATAAGAGGTTATACTATAAGAGTATCCGGTTTAATTTCAGAATTTAAAACTTCCTTGTTAGTCCAAAAACAGCTTTTATTGAAACCATGACTATAATAGAGAGGTGGAAGAGCGCCTCTGCAGAAGATGATCAACGCCTATTTCATCATTGTAACTTTGGCTCCGCCCACTGGAGTGTTAGTGAGATGACGAGGAGAGACGAACAGACTAAAAATAACGTTACCTTTCACAGGATCATAATGCTAGGAATGTGTTTATTTATTCTCAACGATGTGAATGTCTCAGTTGAGCATTATTTCTGTGTATTCGGCACATTTCACTGTGGATTCTTTGGTAGATCAGTCGACATTTCGGCGCAGGCTTTGCAAACAGGCTTTAAGAGATGGTCTCTACAGTAATGCCACAACATGAGTAACCGTGTTAACGCCTGATCTGAGACCAGTGATTTCTGATATGATAAGATTAATGTACAGTCAGATCTTCTTTGTCTATGTGTCAGTAAATCAAACCAGTGACTAAACGCTCAACTTCACATGGTTTCTCTTAGTAAGATGAAAATAATCAGTTATTTAAACTGTGGTTTAATTATATATAGAAAGCGATCAAAGATCGTTCCCTTTACAATCACTGGAGCTGTCAATCAAACAGCTCGAGTTTATCATTGGCTCGTGCCAAAGCTCCCGTTATAATCAACCAATCTCTTCTTTATATTGTGTTTGCACTGTTAGTTATGATGAAAGCATTGGACATCACTGCATTCATGAGCTCAACATGTGTGTGATCGGCTACAATGCTCATTACTGCAATCTTTCATGCCACAATCTGAATATAATGCTATAATACAGCATTTACACACTTTCTGGTGGATTTTTGTTTTCAAGCGCTATTTCTTGCTCATGCTCTGTTGAATGTGCATCATCTGTGCGGACACAAAATTTAGGGTGTATAAAAACCCTCCCGATGATAACACTGTAATGTAGACGCATTCATTTTCTGTAGAGCTGCTTTGAAACTATATGTATTGTAAAAGTGCTATTCAAATAAATGTTAATTGAATTTCATGAAAATTACGTCTTGCAGTTTGTACTGCGCTGACCATCAGGCATGGCCTAAGTATACTTTGGGCTTTAGGTTGGTCCTTTAAAGTAAGTCTTTGGGATTTTTCCCCGAACCGTTTCATTATCTGACAGGCAAATTGTAAGTTTGACCATTTCTCTGTAGTTCAAACAGTGAATCATGGAATGCATGATGAAGTAATAAAATGGATATCCTAAATGCAATGCAATATGCTTTGGATAAAGGCATCTGCCAAATGCATAACCATGAACTCTAATAAAACGCCTCTTGGATGATTTCATGCCTGTCAAGGGTCACATGCAAAGGTTTGTTCAAATCACTATGACCCTATGAACATTAGTTATAGTGAAACATGCTTTGGCTATCTTGGTGGAGATGATCATTACAATGCTATATTTTTTTTTTTGGAGCAATGAGGATTCTTAAAGGGATAGTTCACCCCAAAATGAGAATGTGATGTTTTTCTGCTGACCCCCAGGGCATCCAACATGTAGGTGTGTTTGTTTCTTCAGTAGAACACAAATGAAGATTTTTAACTCAACCGTTGCTGTTTGTAGGTCATATAATTTTGTGAATGGGTAATATTTTATTAGAGCAACAAAGCAAAAAAAAACATGCAAACAAAGACACAAAACGATCAGTTTGTGTGAGAAATCGAGCCGTATTTATATAATTTTTTACCTCAAATACAACGCTATATCCGACAGCCTGGAACGCGCTTCACTTCCGGTAAGGTCAATAATACACGCTCTGACTCGTATTAAGAGCGTGAATATTGACTTTCTTTACAGGAAGTGAAGCGCGTTCCAGGCTGTTGGATATAGCGTTGTATTTGAGGTAAAAAATTATATAATACGGCTCGATTTCTCACACAAACTGATCGTTTTGTGTCTTAAGATATCAATGTGTCGTCATGAGCCGCAGGGTTTTTGTGCATGTTGTCTAAGCATGTTTTTTTTTTGCTCTCATAGAATTGTTACCCATTCACATGCATTATATGACCGACACACAGCAACGGTTAGAGTTAAAAATCTTCATTTGTGTTCTACTGAAGAAACAAACACACCTACATGTTGGATGCCCTGGGGGTCAGCAGAAAAACATCTC
This sequence comes from Pseudorasbora parva, assembly GCF_024679245.1. NCBI lineage: Eukaryota > Metazoa > Chordata > Actinopteri > Cypriniformes > Gobionidae > Pseudorasbora > Pseudorasbora parva. Next base: position 38,193,201 of record NC_090193.1, read on the forward strand.
ATTTTTGGATGAACTATCCCTTTAAATCTTGCACATTCAGAGTCTGTGGTCAGAGTCGCTCCTGTGATAATGTGCAGGTTTTGTAACCGTCGCTGCAGCAGCTGTCTGTGTGTCGGCCGTGACCCTCAGGACCCCGCTGGGCCCTCGGTGTTAAAACAACCCCAGGACAGCATGGCAGGAGCCATTAGTGCAGCTCTCGAGCTGCTGACTTTCTCACTTTATCCTGGTGCTGCTAAATGAGGAATCAGCCAGTCACCTCCTTCTTCTGCAGGCTGTAAAGGCTTTTTTGCTACCTAAAATCTCTGGTTTTAAAAGCGAGGCCAAGGGCTATGAACCAAATTAGTTTGTGCTTTCATTCCCCTCAGTTCATTAACTGGAGCGTTAAACTTTCAGGAAAGTTTTCCCAGTAAAAGTCACAGATGTTTTTCCACAAATGCTCCTGGACATTATAAGCAAGATTTTCAAATTTAGTAATTTTAGCATGTGCTTTTTATTCGTTTTTATTTTTATTTTTTATTACTTTACTATTTGGGTGTATTTTAAATTATTATTCATTTCCAGTTAGTCATTTTAGTGCTTCAATTTAAACAAAATTTCACATGTGTCTTTGGCAACTAAAGGAAGTTTTACGTTTCAAAATGTATAATATTTAAATATTATATATTAAAAAATATAATACCCCAGATTTGTTTGTATATATCGTTGTCTCTACATCTATTTTTATTTTTATATCCGTCTGTTTCAGTGTTATTATAATATTATTTATTTGTTTTATTTTTATATTTATTCATTTTTATTTTTATATTTATTTTTTGTTTAATTTCAAGCAGTTTTGTAACATGTTTTGATAATTTTTTTAATATTACTTTTAGGTTTCATTTGTATTTGTTTTATTTATTTATTTATTTATTTTTAAGTTCAGTTTTAGTTATTATTAATATCCAGTTAGTAATTTTAGTGCTTCAACTTAAACTAAATAAAATTAGGCATGTGTCTTTGGGTTTGGTTGGTTTAAGTTTTAAAATTAAACATATTTATATGTATTTTTGTATATAATACCCCAGGGTTGTTGTTTATAGTTGTTTATTATTTCATGTCTGTCTGTTAAATTTTTTAACATTTAAATTGTTTTTTTTTTTAATATTACTTTTTAGGTTTCATTTATTTTTTATTATTTTTTATTAAGGTTTAGTTTTTAGTTTCAAGTTTGTAATTTTAGTGCTTCAACTAAAGGTTTTTTCAGTAAGTTGCCAAAGACATTCATAAAATGTATTCAGTAAGTTGTATTTTATTTTATTTTATTTTATTTTATTTTATTATTTTATTTTATTTATTTTATATTTTATATTTTATATATATATATATATATATATATATATATATATATATATATATATATATATATATATATATTTTTTAATTTTTTGTTATTTAATTTAATTTAATTTTTTTTGTTTTTGTTTTGTTTTGTCTATAAGTAACAGACATGAGTATTCAAGTTTTTCCTATAATAATAGCCGTGCTCTGTTTGTCTGTAGTTGTACATCTGGTCCAGGTATGGTGTCAGAGAGACTCCGGGGTCAGAGGTCACGCCCTCATCAGTACACATCCTGTGGAAATGGGGCAGAGGATGTCATTAAGACAGATTAGTCAAAGTCTTGAGCATATGTTGAGTAGTTTACTCACACTGGTTTAGTAGCAGCTCACTGATGGCTTTGCATTCATTGTAAATTAGGTTGTTTGCTGCATTATTTTTAGTCCATAGATCTGCTCACTTACCATTTCAAACCACAATTTGGAAGCAGTTTCCCACAAATAATACATGCAAAGCAGTGAGTCTACAGTTTCACATGCTGCATAGTTTATTCTAATGTAAGCAAAATATCATTGGCATTTACCGGATTGGCATGCACACGCTGAAGTCCTCGGCCATGTTTATCTTTGGTCATGTGATTTGTTGAGGTTTCCAGAAGTGCGTTTAGGGGAACTATGGATGATTTATGTGTTTGGATGAAGAAATTGATTGTACGGGGAGTAGAGATGCTCCAGCTCGGGATAAAAACAGATTAGCATTGAAAATTGCTTTCCCAGATTGAACCAAGCAGGTGCATGCTGTCTCTGTCCAGATTATGATACAACTTTTGAGATTGGTTTTAGTTCTATAAGTGTTTTCTTTTTACAGGGTAAAATTAGAAAACCAATGGCTGTCGTCTTATCATTTTTGAATCACTTATCAAACTGCATATATTATTTTTTTTAATAGAAAAAAAGATATTGCATAAAATATATGTTTTTATTTAAATCTGAAAAAATAATAAACAAGGCATACTACATTAATGCATCGATACTTTGCAATTAAAACATAAATTATTTAGCATTATGATAAAGACAGTTGTTTTGGAAAATTATGCAAATTATTTAATATTTTATTATTTAAATCAGTGTAAACATATTGATGCATGAATATTATGCATCTGTACAATTTCCTTTTCAATTTTTTTTTTTTTATTGAATCACAAATCAAACTCTAGCATATATTATAAAAAAGAAGGAATATTAAATGCATTGTTTTTAAATCGGCATATATAATAAACAAGGCAATGCTTCAATATTTTTGGAATTAAAAAATGTATCATTAATTATTTTGCATTATGATAATGAGTCTGACTGCACATACATGTCAGAAATTGCTAGTAAATTTCAAATTAAAGGAACACTCCACTTTTTTAGAAAATAGGCTCCCGTTTTTGAATCCATTCAGCCGATCTCTGTATCTGGCAGTAGCACTTTTAGCATAGCTTAGCATACATCATTGAATCGGATTAGACCATTAGCATCACGCTAAAAAATTATGACCAAAGACTTTCACTATTTTCCTATTTAAAACTTGACTCTTTTGTAGTTACATCGTGTACTAAGACCAACGAAAATGAAAAACAATTTTTTTAGACCGATATAGCTAGGTACTATTTTCTGCGTAATATCACTGCACCGCTGCACCTATGGAATGAGAGAATAGTCTATAATCGGTCTAAAAATCTAAACTTTTATTTTCCGATGGTCAGTACACGAGGATGTTTTAAATTGGAAAAATATTATCTTTGAAAAAATAAAGTCTTTGGTCATTTTTGAGTGTGATGCTAATGGCCTAATCTGATTCAATGCTGTATGCTAAGCTATGGTAAAAGTGCTACCGCCAGATACAGAGATCGGCTGAATGGATTCAAAAACGGTGAAACTCAACTGATGAGCTCTATGGGACTTGGAAAATGAGCCTATTTTCTAAAAAAGTGGAGTGTTCCTTTAATTATAAAGAAAAAGGCAACTAATGCAAAATAATTTGTACAGTTCCATGAAAAATATCAAAGTTTTACTTTGAGCTCCTGTGTTGCATCCAAATATAAACTATGAACAAGTATTAATTTGTCCCCCATATAGTCTTTAGTCAAAATGAAGTATGGAGATCTGAATTAAACAAAATAAACACACTGTAAAAAAATATTTAGAAAAAAAGTTACCTGGTTACCTCATTTTTTGAGATTCGACAACCTTTATTAAAATATTATTAAAAGATTTTTGTAAGTATATTGGGTAATTGTGTGTTTTATTTCTGATGACGCAGCCAAATACTGCTATATTCATGATTTATCATATTTTTTTATGTGGTTCAGATATCAAATATTTTGAGTTTCTATTTATTAAACAAATTTCCTTCATTGTATCAACTCATTTTTTTAATTTAATAAACTCAAAATTTTAAGGCAACCAGGTTACTTACTTTTTAAAGTTAAACCAACAAAAACCAACACGTTTTATTTACAGTGCAGTGATCATTGATGTGGTTTTTAAACAGTAAAGCACAGCAGACCCTCTAAAGTTTATCTCATTATTGATGGTTTGTTAACATCTCATCTCCTGGGTGGGAGTGAATTGTGTCTCGGCCCGCCATGTCAAACAACTTCCTTTATCCCAGATAACACCAGGAATATGATAAGATCTGCGCTGATACACACAAGCTCGCTGTGGCCTGAGAACAAGGCCTCTTTAGTGTCACTCCACATCTGACTTTTCTCTTAAAATATGTCTTCATTTGATAATCCCTATTTTATATATCGTTGTGTTTTTACACATCCGCCCTGATCTGGCGCGCTGATTACAGAGCTCATGGGTGTCTGCTTCTGTCACGCAAGCGTATTTGTTTTGACTTCTTTTTTATGCACCTTAAAGCGCTGATCCAGAGTCAGTCGTAACCCCTCATTATCTCACCTGAGCTCACCGTGGCTGGTTCTGGGTCGGCCAGTGCTGTGCTGGGTATAAAGGGTTATATTTGTCTTTTGGCAGCGAGCGCTGTGTTGTTGAGTGCCAGGAGTCTGATAATTGTGGGATTGTGTGCTGCGGCTGTCACCACATGAAGAGCTGCTGGTTTTGAAGGCCCGAGCGCACATTCCTGTTACACAAGTTGCTGTTTGTCTCTAAGACGTCCCTAATGCTGCCATTACAGTCGACTTCAGATGTTGCATTGCATTTATGGCTGTGTAATAATAACATATTTCTGCTTGTGTCTCTTTCTCTGCAGGGAACGCAGTCGCCCAGCGTCGATGAGAGCGGTCGCAAACTCGCAGTCACTTTCCGAAATGACAGTAAGACCTCTCTCTACTTGTAGTACTTGAAGTTTTTTAGCTTTTAGTATGACTGTGTTAGCCTTAAAGTTATGAATAAGCTGGTATGTTCCAAAGCTATGACAAAATTTGCATTTAGGAGATATAAGCATTCAAAATGTACAGTCTCTCACTTCCGTTAAAACAAATCTCAGATTTTGGTGACATCATCGCAGACTTGACCTTCTCGTCAAATCTTCTGTCCAATCAAAATGCTCTCTAGAATCTAAAGCCTGCCCCTACACTGCTGAAGCTGCGGCTGAAATCGGTCATTTAACACACATTTACTAATTTCTACATGGTGAAAGGCACATAGCATACTATATATGTGATAGGAAACGATTCAGTGTAAATATGCTTTCATTTGAGGCGACTTAAGTCTGGTTTCACGTTAGTTTCATGCACCGCACTGTGCGCACTGCATTGATGCATCAGTATGTAGCAATTAAAAAATATGCAATTTTTTTTTTTATTAACATTAGTTTTTTCTATTAGTGTAAATTTAAATAAACAAAAACATATTGATGCATTAATATTATGCATCTGTGCATTTTACTTACTTAATTTTTTATTGACTCACAACTGAATATATTATAAACAGAAAAAAATATTTTTTATTTAAATCGGCATAAATAACAAAAAAGGCAGTGTGGATACTACATTAATGCATCAATACCTCACAATTAAAAATATATATAATTAATTATTTTGCATTATGATAATGTTGTTTGGGGAAATTATGCAAATAATTTTATTTTTATAAAAAAAAAATGATTTGAATCAGTACAATTTTAAATAAACAATCATAAATAATAAATATTATTTATTTTGCATGACTGAGAATTGTTTAAGAATATTATAAAAATAATTTTTATTTAAATCAGTGCAAATTAAAATATATATAATAAACCAAAAAAATATATATTTATTATTATATTATATTATATTATATTATATTATATTATATTATATTATATTATATTATATTATATTATATTATATTATATTATATTATATTATATTATATTATGTTATATTATATTATGTTATATTATATTATATTATATTATGTTATATTATTATATAATATAATATTATATATTAATTATATGCATTATGCTTTATAATTTAATAATATTAATTGGGTGGTAAATGTGCTTAATTGTCATTAAAATAATATCACAACTTTTAAAAAAAAGAAACAAGTAGGCCTACTAAAAAATATATATATATTTATATATTCTATAATATAATGTGATTTTTGTGGTGAAATGTGGCATGTTCAGTGTGAGATTCACTGTAATTGATTCTCTTTGCTTGGCTTAATATAGTATTTATTCTCTTGTTAATGCCTGACGTTGTTTCAGTCGAGCTTCCTGAGCTCTTGTCCGCCCCTTAAGCAATGAAAAGTCAAGTTTCTCATCCTGTAGCTAATCCTGATTTTTCCTCAGCATTCAGTCCCCATTATGTGTGACTACGAACGGGAACGGCCTCGGCTCAAAGCCATTCTCATTAGCATTACAATAAGGCTTGCGTAAAAAAAGAGCGGTGGGGTGTGAGGGACACAAACGACTGCTCCTCTTCCTTTACCTGCTTATCTGTAGTCACTGAGGGGAAAGAAAGAAGTGAAAGAAAGAAAGAAGGAAGGAAGGGGGTGGGGAAATAGTGTCTCCTTGCATGGCTGCATATTTTCTCTCGGAGCTTGCCAAAGAATCTCACCGATGTTCTCACATGGAAACACTGTCTCTCTCTCTCTCTCTCTCTCTCTCTCTCTCTCTCTCTCTCTCTCTCTCTCTCTCTCTCTCTCTCTCTCTCTCTCTCTCTCTCTCTCTCTCTCTCTCTCTCTCTCTCTCTCTCTCTCTCTCTCTCTCTCTCTCTCTCTCTCTCTCTCTCTCTCTCTCTCTCTCTCTTTCTTTCTTTCATCCCAATTAGACTGCTCTCTCAACTGGAATCTGCTGGGGAAACATGCCATCCATGAAGTGAACAACATCACCTACAGCCACTTGTCATGTGACAGCCAGGCGGCCGTGGTGGTCCACTGGATGGCCAGCCCTCTCGGTAGGTTTCTTTTCGGTAGTGCTGAAGAAAATACTCTCAAATGCCCGACATGTCAACTTCTGTCCACTGTTTGGGGCAGGACGACCTGTTAGTAGATAAAGAATGGGCCGTTTGCCAAAAGTATAGGTAACAACACTAGTTAACATTTAAAGTATATAGATGAAATAATTTGTCTAAAAAAGGTAGCCTGGGAAAACCCAGACAACTGCTCTGCAAGTAGTCTGGCAAAGAGCCCATTTAAGGCCATTTGTAATCCGTCGAAATCGCGGCACGAATCAGAAACATTGCTTTACATGATGACGACAGCGCAGCGGCGGTGAAGCAGGATGCCGCTGTGGATATCACTCGTTGTTCGAATCAGCTATTGCGTCTGTTTCCTTTTCATTAAAACCCGAGCAAAGAACAACACTCGGCTACCAGATGTGGATTACATCCTCACACTAGATCTGGTAATTATGTAAAGATTGTAACTAAATAACTAGCATAACTATGCTCAAGTCTGAAAATGTTCTAACACATCTGAAATGACTGAATTTGAATCAAGTTTGTGAGACACAATTTTCACAAATATTATTTTATTTTCAAAATATTACAAATCGCGTTCTAATCGCAATTCAAATGCCTTACAGCGGGGGCGAATGCAATCAGAGCTTGATGTTTTATATTCGACCGTCAATCCGAGATGTTTCAGTCGGTCTGAAAGGCTGTTAGGGTTTCCGAATTTTGCAAAAATGTTGATGTAGTGGCGGTGGACACTATTATCAGCTATTATCATATTTCTTTTACAACAATGGCAAAAGTCGTCAGAAGCCATTGCAACATCTTCCTCGAAATCACAAACAGAGAATTGCTGTCTCAGATGTTTCTCCGTCACTTTGCATACATCATTGTCTGTTGGTGACGCCCCTTTGGAAATTATTTGTCTATGAAGCTTTGCCAGTCCTGAGAATGGTCTGGTTTTAACCAGGCTACAAAAAAAGGCATAGCTGTGTTTATCTGATGCAAAACAATCACATAGAGGTTCTCGTTAGGGGTGTGCATTGGCACTTCCTTCACGATTCGATTCGATTACGATTCACCAGGTAACGATTCGATTCGATTCGATTCTACGATGCATTGTGATGCATCAAAATTCTACTGCACACAAAGCAAATTTTTCATCAGTCATGAGGCAATACAAGCAGATATTAAACAACAGATTGTATTGGCTGCTATGTCTCCTGTATCTTTGACATAAAAGTTATTAAATAAAATAAAATGTAATTAAATAAAATACAATTAGCCCTTAAATGCAGGACTGTTTCACCAAACATTCTTACATATTCAGGTCGTTAGCGACCCAGATCTATATTTAACATGGATAGACCTCTACCTGTCGTGATAATATATAAAACTCCTGATTTTAGAGTAACAGCTACAGAAGAATAAAATAAAACCTATTTCGTTCCCTTTTGGAGCTTGGAAGGATTCAGTTTGAGCAGATGTTTAATACCATCATCATCTGTCCTCGTCAGAGCTCGTTTACCAGTATATTCAGCATCTGCCACATATTCGCGATCTCCAGCATATTCTCCAAACTCATTTTCAATGTCTTCAAAATCAATTTTTTGATCACTGACAGCTTCTTGACCATCATCCATCATCAAGAGACAGTGACACTAACATATGATTGTGTTTAGTACTTGCTTTCTGCGGTAAATCACTGAGCCATTTCAAGTTTTGCAGATTATTGTTTCGTTTTCTGTCAGAGGTAACTATGAGTGAAACATCACTTCATCATTGCGTATCAGACATTGCCACCTTGTGGAATAAAGGTGAATTGCGGCGTTTTTCGTGATTATAGATTCATTGATTATTGTGCAAAAAAAAATATACGTACAATCCTACACACCTCGGGTCGTTAGCGCGTTTTTAATAACCCGTCTATCGCGGTCATCTCCCTCCGCCTCAGCCATCTTCTTTGTTGTTGTTGTTATTCTCTCGGAACCGGAAGTATTTGAAACTTCACAACTTTATCGTCCGCCAGAAAATAAACAGTGACATAATCGATTATGGCACTTTGCCGCATCGATGCTGAATCGTTCATGCCCCGCATCGCGATGCATCTTCGAATCGATTATTGTTGACACCCCTAGTTCTCGTTTAGGGTGATGCAAGAACTAACATTTTATATAAAATGGAACCTTTTTATATCAGTTGCATTTAGTTTAAATTATAATAATGTACACACACACACACACACACACACACACACACACACACACACACACACACACACATACACATAGATATAGATATTCTCATTACTACTCATTACGCTGTACGCTTTTCCTTTTCATGCATAACATTATGACAGGTAAAGTGATAACACTGATGATCTCTTCATCATGGCTCCTGTTAGTGTGTGGGATATATTAGGCAGTAAGTGAAAATTTTGTCCATTGATGTATTAGAAGCAGGAAAAATGTGCAAGCGTAAGGATTTGAGCGAGTTTGACAAGCGCCAAATTGTGATGGCTAGACGACTGGGTCAGAGCATCTCCAGAACTGCAGCTCTTGTGGGCTGTTCCCGGTCTGCAGTGGTCAGTATCTCTCAAAAGTGCTCCAAGGAAGGAACAGTGGAGAACCGGCCACAGGGTCATGGGCGGCCAAGACTCATTGATGCACGTGGGGAGCGAAGGCTGGCCCGTGTGGTCCGATAAAAGACGAGCTACTGGAGCTCAAACTGCTCCAGAAGTTAATGCTGGTTCTGATAGAAAGCTGTCAGAATACACAGAGCAGCTCAGTTTGTTGTGTATGCGGCGGCACAGCTGCTGACCAGTCAGGGTGCCCATGCTGACCCCTGACCCCGATATATATATATATATATATACATGTATGTATGTATGTATGTGTGTGTGTATTACATTTAAATGTTTTGCTAATATATTTATTAGTTGGCTTGTTAATGGCATTGCTGAATGATAGTCAACCGGCTGAAAAATAAAGTTAGTTATGTTGCTGCTTCTAGTAATTTGCTCCTCTCCACTAAAGTCACTATCCAGTAGATGGAGAAGTTTGTGTCCCCAAACAGTCCTAAAAAAGAGATTTCAGACTGCGTGTCTGCACTTTCCATTAGCGTGCACAAACCCATAACAAAGCGCATTTTAAAGTGCATGTGTGTTGCACGGGTGGTTGCACATGCGGGTGATTTATCTTAGTCTATCTGCAGCCTGGAGAGAATGGAAGAGGAGCTCAAAGAAAGGCTCTTCAAAGAGAGTTCCTGCAGGTCCTGATCAAAGCCGCAGGTTCCCTCCTTCAGGGCCATATTATTCTTCGACCCTGACAGTCCCACGGATCCGTCCAAGAGACGAGAATAGATCGGCACATAGCAGCAGTGCCGTGATTTTTGTCCTCTGAGGAATGTGTGTGTGTGTGGTTGAGAGAAAGACGGGGATGTCCCTTGCTTCCGTCTGCCAGGGCGCTATTGAACTTGGTAATGCGAGCTTGGGCCTGACAAGCGGGACAATGTGGCCTGTTGTTTGCTCGAGGTTAATCCTTTTGACTGGGGCAGGACTTGACACAGCTCAGGTGTATATTAAAGAAACTCATAGAAGAAAGCCTTGGGTGTGGGGCCTTTTCCTCATGCACACTTAAAGGGATAGTTCACCCCCAAAAATTTTTAATTCATCATTAGCAGCGTTTCCACTTTCGGTGCAAGATCGAGTGTCCTAGTGTGCCAGGGGCAGTCATGTTACTACTGTCACTTCCAGGGCTTGATTGGGCCTTTTTATATCTTCCCCTGCATCCAATGACCAGAGTGTTTTTTGCCCCACTGAATACCTTGGTCCTCATTGGCTCTTGCTAAAGCTCAAAATTAATGCGCAACACGAGAATGAACCTCATTGGTTCTTGAGGAGCTCAAATTTTTATTTTATTTTTGGGTGATCTATTCCATGTTTTATTCATGCAGGTATGTCATGCGACCATGAATCAAAATTAGAGAACTCTGAACATGCAAATGTCTTAAATTATATAAATAATAACAAAAAACATTTTCTGATCTCCCTGAATTTGTTTTAATGAATATAAAATTTGCTAATTTATGTGTGCTCATGAAATATGTAATATGCAGAGGTTAATACTAACATAGATAAATAAATGCCGTAAAAAGTGCTTTTGATTATTAGTTCATATGGCTAATGTTTGAAGCCCTCACATGCCCTTATTGTGAAGTGTTGCCTTACCGCTATTAATATTAAAGGAACCCCCTTGAGGGAATGATAAAAAGCGAGGAAAACGAGAGCGCACAACCAGTTCCACAGCTTTTTTTTCACCTTCAGTCGTGTTTTTGAAGGTTGTGTGATGGGACGGCTCTCTCTTGATGCTATCTGTACGCTGGCGGAGGTGTGGAGTTACACCCCGCACAAAGACTGAGCTCTCTCAGGCCGTTCCCGCCGCGGAAATCTGAACCACAGGGAATGTGTGCGGGAGCCTTTTCTTCTGCCCTCTTCCCTCTGCAACTGATAAGACAGAAATCTAATTAAAAGCAAGGCAGGCTGGCACACTTTGAAGGGCACAGGAACGCGCCGCTGGCACGCATGCTCCCGTCCTCTCGCTGTGGTAAAAGCCTCCTCTCTTTCTTCAGGGGTGCTAATAAAAAAAAACTAAAAACAGGGAAGGAAAGGAAGATTAAAAAAGGAAGATAAATGCCTTTTACAGTCCTGAAAGTTTATGGCGGGACTTAAGCAAGTTCGAATTATGCTGTAAAGTTGGACTATACAGATATAAACTCACATTTTTATCTGAAAATGGTAAACAGTGTTTTAAAGGGGTGGTTTCGTTTTTTTTCTAGGCTTGGTTGTGTTTATAGGATGCAGTATAACGTGTCTTAATACGCCGTATTTTTCTTATATTTGAACTTTATTCCACACCGCTGTCTCCACTGTCCTTTGAACGGCTCGTTTGCTTCCTGCTTCTATGAAGCCCATCCCTCCGAAAAACACAAATGCTGCGTCCCAATTCGCCTACTTATACTACGTCCTAAAAGTATGTACTTTTTTTTTGTGAAGAAAAGGTATATACTTTTGAGTGTGTAGCAGAAAAGTACGCAAGCTTCGGGACTACTTCACCTTCTTTAACGGACTCTGTCGCTTAGTTACGTGCACCCCGTCACCGTTTAACTGCCCTGTCAATCATCGTCAGATTCATCGCAGTTGAAATCCTCCACATTCAGTTTAATCTCCTGCCGTATCGGAGAGACATGTAGACGCATGATGTTGATCTGCCATGTGTGGGTCTTAAATGCAGAGACTCTCCTCATGTGTTTGCAGTTTTAATATAATGATGCCTTTAAAAGTTAATGGCCAAACGTGTCATTACAAAAGTTCTCAATGCTGCTGCGGGTGAAATATAATGTGACAACACTGAATAAATATATTTTTGTCAGGTTAAATACTGATAGTTGGTCACTCAAACCCCTTTATCTAAACTTCTCTACTTAACCGTCGAACTCACACATCCGTCATGTTTGAAGTTTTTAACATTTTTATCCGCGTTTGTAGTTCTAATCGAATCCTCGTCCAACTCGCAATGGGTTGTGGTCAATATCAGCCGTTAGAGTGCCCATCGATCCATACTACGAATTCGGACCGGAAATAGTAAACCATCCGGGAATCTTTGGAATAATCTTTTCAACATACTACGATTTGGGACATACTAATTCTATTTTTGAATACTATTTAGGGTGGATAGTATGCGAATTTGGGACGCAAGGAAAGAGTTTTCATTCACGTGTTTAGGAGCTGTGAAGGCTCCGCCCTCTGCGGCCGGGAGAAGCAACTCATTTGCATTTTAAGGAGACACAGAAAGTAGATTCTTTTTTTTCAAACCCCAAAATTTTTATTTTCTAAATAGTATATTAAGTGATCTGTTGGGAATTTCGATCTAAAACTTAAGAGACACTCTGGGGACATCTGAGACTTATATTACATCTTGTAAAAAGGGGCATAATGGGTGTCCTTTAAGTAATGTTATAAATCAATTCCAAGAAGAAACAAAATGCAAATATGTCTCTCTGAATCTTTTTGGGATGTGATCTATTTGGTAAACTTAAATTGCACCAGTTAACTGAGAATCCTAAAGGTACAGTAGCAACAGTCAGTTTATTCAGATGAGAAATAGTGGGAAATGGCCATAAAAAGCTACATTTACATTTTTGGGGCAATAAACCTTGACTAACATTATAAATCAAATCCAAGATAAAACAAGATGCAGCAATTTGTCTCTTAATGCTTTTAAAAATGTAATCTAAACTTGAATTGCACCAGTTAACTGACCATCTTAAAGGTACAGTAGCAAAAAAAGCCAGTTTATTCCTATCAGAAAGGATGCATAATGGCCATAAAAAAAGCTACATTTACATTTTTAGGGGCAGTAAACATTGAGTAACATTATAAATCAAAAAAAAAGAGGCCCTTTTAATGCTTTTGTAGGATGTGATCTATTCTGTCCACTTGAATTGCACCAGTTAACTGAGAATCTTAAAGGTACAGTAGCAAAAACAGGCAGTTTACTCACATCAGAAAGGCATTTTTTCGTCAATAAACGTTGACTAACATAACTCCAAAAAAAATAAAAAAGTAAATTTTAATGCTTTTTAGGATGTGATCTGTAATATAAACACTCTTGGCACAATGCAACTATGAATTGCTTAATCATTTATGCATTTTCAAAACTTTATATTGTGCTTTTCCATTGTGTAAACCCCTTTATTTCATGCAACCTGTTTGACATTCTAGGTATTGAACATGTGAAAGGATTCAGGGTGTATCTGGAGGACAAGAATCCCGAGGGAAAACAGTGCCAGCACATGATCCTAAAGGATCCGCGCCAGCTTAATTTCTCTTATAAAACCATTGTGAGTATATGGGGTTGTCCTCAGTAAAACTGAATCTATAGTAATATGGTTTATATCAGACGGATAATTCACTGGAAAATTAAATGTTATGCTCACATTCATCTGTTTGGCACCATTTTGCATTTTTCCCAACAGAGGATGAGCTCACAGCCCTTCGCAGGTCTCGCCTTCGAGGCCGACTACATGGTCCGAATCGTGCCGTTCCCCACGTTCCTGAACGACAGCTTCTTTCCACCATCTTTTCTGCGCACTAACAGTGAGTGTGAGACCTAAACATACATGCATACTGACCTTATTCTGTTCTACTTTTCAAAACAATATTTAATATTATAAATGTAAAATATTCTGCTACACAAAATGACTAACTACTTATGTTTTGCTATCAGTTATAGTGTTATATCCTAACTTAATGGATGTTTAAAATCATTTCTCTGGGTTGTTCCTTGCATTCTCACAGCTTGTGAAGTGCTTCTTGGCCCAGATAACCTCGTCTGCAAACCATGTGAGTTGAAAAAAAAAAGATATTAAATCCACTTCATCTGTTTTTGTTAGTCGAGCTGTGAAACAGCCCTAAACGGGGATCTCAAATAAAGCCGAAACTCTTCTTTCTCTTTCCCTGACAGTCTGGAAGCCCAAGATGCTGAATGTTTCCCAGCTGGGATCTAATTTGCATGTTGTGTTTGACCACGCCCCTTCCACGTTCGGCTTCACCATCTACTACCTGTACTACAAGCTCAGACAGGAGGGGCCCTTCAGACTCAATCGCTGCAAACCTGTGAGCAGTTTCTCTTCACAAATTTTTGTCTAGTAATTGCATTCTGGCACATTCATAAGCATTTGCATTCAGGTTATTTTTTTGAGAGACTGTTGTTGAAGGAATAATTCATCCCAAAATGCCCACTCATGTCATTCAGACCAGGTTATAACGGACTTAAGCTGAATCAAAGAGTTACATCTGTTAGGCTTGCTTTAAAATGCTATTATCTTTCATGATATTGTATCCTTTTAAAATTCACATTTTCAATAGAAAATGTAAACAATCTTAAATATGCAAAGGAGTGTGTCCTGAAATAGCCATCTTTTTGTCACAACCATGAGCTCATCATCATATGACCATCCACATTTACATATTTGTCTAAAAAACTAATTGCACCAGTTAACTGAGAATCTTAAAGGTACAGTAGCAACAAAAAGCCTGTTTATACAGATCAAAAATGGTGGGAAATGGCCAAAAAAAACTTAATTTATATTTTTGGGGCAATTAAACTTGACGAACATTATAAATAAAATCCAAGATAAAACAAGATGCAACAATTTGTCCCTTTTAATGCCTTTTAGGATATGGTCTAAACTTGAATTGCACCAGTTAACTGAGAATCTTAAAGGTACAGTAGCAAAATAGCCTGTTTATCCAGATTAAAAAGGGTGGAAAATGGCCATAAAAGCTACATTTAAATTTTTTGTCAATAAACCTTGACTAATATTATAAATCAAATCCAAGATTTGTCCCTTTTAATGCTTTTAAGGATGTGATCTATTGTATAAACTTGAATTGCACCAGTTAACTGAGAATCTTAAATGTACAGTAGCAAAACAACCTGTGTATTCTGATCAGAAAGGGTGGAAAATGCTGTTATTTTTTCAGTAAAGAGGAATGTTTGCCTCATCAGATAACTGTAATTGTTTTCATACTCTATCAGCGCTGAAGCTTTACACACACACACACACACACACACACACACACACACACGGAGAGATGCGGAGGCAGCTCTGGCTGGAAGTGAGATGTTCAGGGTTAACGCTCCCAGCAGCGTGTAATGTTCTTCCCAGACAGCTGGAATAATTTATAGTCTTGTCCGTTGAATGGGCCTGCAGACCTGAACCTCACGCCACACGGGGGACGTACGTGTTCTGATGCTCTCCACGCTTTGCTTGTGATGGAAACGGAAATGTAAAATCCTGAGTGCTTTCACAGCAGCACTTCGTCACATAGAAACTGTGCTGGGAGTTAAAAGACATGCTATCTGTCTTTCTGTTTGGCTAAAGACACATTTTTTGGTGTTCAGGACTAACTCTCTTAAAGGGATAGGTCAGCCAAAAATGAATGTACTTATCCTCGTGTGATTTCAAACATATTTGACTTCCTTCTGTGAAACTCAAAGGAGAAGTACTGCATGTTCATGCTGCTCTTTTCATTACAGAGAAATCGAGTCGAATGGGGACTGATGCTGTTAAAAAAATATTTTAATAATAAATAAAATAACCAAAATGTCCAAAATAATATATCCAAAAATAACGTGATAGCCCTTTGAAGCCATATGACTAATAATAAATACTATTACAACTAGATATAATAATAATAATAACCAATAAATAATAAGTAATAAATATGACTACTACTACAATTATTAATCATAATTTATATTATTTATGCATTATATTATTATGAGCAGTAGTAGTAGTAGCAGTATGCATTCATTATTTTGTATTAATTTATTATAATAACAATAATTGTTATTATTAATTATTATATTATTATTATTATTAGTAGTAGTAGTAGTAGTGGTAGTAGAAGGGGTATTTATTACTTATTATTATTTAATAATAATAATAACAAATAAGTAATAAATATGAATACTTTAATAATAATAAAAATTAATAATTGTTATTATTAAATATTATTATTATTATTAGTAGTAGTGGTGGTATTTATCATCATTATTTATTAAATATTTTGTATTTTATTATTAATAATAACAACAACAGCAACAATTATTACTTATTCATTATTAGGATTTATTATTATCATGCATTTTATTTGAAATGAGCTTTGCTCAACCAAAATGATACACGCAAATTAAACAATGAATTCACCAAATTATACAGGACACTCCGTGTTTAAAAATGCGAGTTTAGTTGTGTGTTTTTGCTGATTTGCTGATCTATCCTGTACGTCTGTATCTGATGCAGTCCTGAAATCAAAGTGCTGTGATTCATTTCCAGGTTTTATTATCTCAGGTGTTTCATGTTTGTGTCATTTTGGAACTTGATCTGGTTCTTTTGAACCCTTTTTTCCCACATATTCTTCCTATTAAAGGGTGTAAAAGCATTGTCCTCGCTCGTATCTGTAGCCGGGCCGGGCGGCATTGTTTGTAGCAATAATAGAACGAGGTGAAATTTGAGGTGTGCGACGCCACCAACGGGGGATTCCAGAGTTCAGACACTCCACGGATCTCTGTGAGCTCACCGTTAGAGTTTCAGTTTCCCACCATTGCTTTATAAGTAACAGTTCTCTTCATTAATGCATTTGGGGTTTTTATATAGAAACTCTGTGTTCACAGAGCACATCAGCAAACGTGCAAGTCAACATGAAATTTAATGTTAACCTCCGTGAAAAGTGACTGGGTCAACAGTTTATCTAGCTTGTTCTAGCCTTGTTCTTTAAGTAATGGGTATTTGTTAGAAAGACAATTCAGTGCTGATGTGTCTGCAAATATCGTTTTTTCATTACTAGATGAAATCATGATAATAGGATTGATTCTTTAAGATTGCATATTTTTGCTAAACCGAATATCAAGTGATAGAAAAATACTAGGCAAGTGTTTAGAAATGCATTTAAAAATATTATAAAAGTTGGTGCCAGTTATTCACGTATGCATTTGTTAATGAAGGGCACAAAAGACTAATATACTGTATAAATGTGACTTAATCCATCATATTTTTTTTGCACAGAGCATTGCATGTAATTCAACATGAAATGCATTAGATACTGATGTAAAAAATGTCTTTGCAGGAGCAAAATGGCCCTAAAACAACATGTGTTTTACAAGACGTCACTCCAGGAACGTATGCAATAGAGGTAAGGAGGAAGAGGATTAATCATATCATATAAAATGAGTTTAATTTATACACTTTCTTGAACTAAGAAAAACACTCTTTTTCCTGCAGCTTCGCGATGACAGCAACACAACCAGAAAACAGACGCAGTACCATGTGAGCCAAGGTAAAAGGACTCTTCTGAAGAAAGATGAAGCGCCTGGGCTTTTTGCACATTTAGCTGATGTTGTTTGTGTTTGTTGCAGTGCATTCCCCGTGGGCCGGACCCATCCGTGCCATGGCCATCACCGTCCCGCTGGTCATCATGTCCGCCTTTGCCACACTTTTCACCGTCATGTGTCGCAAGAAACAGCAAGGTGCGTGTCCGCCAATAGCTAGAGTCTCCGGTTTCCTCGCAAACTTGCTTTTGTCCAGTATCTGTAAAGCGATCTCTGTAATCTCGCGGCATTGACGAGGATTAATGGATGATGGAATCTAAGCTCTGGCTGTTCCAGACAAAAGAAACTTCTGTTAGTATGCAGTGCATGTGTTTGTTTGTAATTACATGTGTGTGTCCTTCAGAATAGCTCACATAACTTCTGTTTTTAACCTGCTTTTAGTTATGGGAAGTTTTCCAATAACGCTGGTATTTTCCCTGCCATTGATGGAATTTTGAGGCTTTCTGTGTTTTCACTGTTATACGGTATGGGGAGCATACTCTATATTGCCAAAAATATTGGGACGTCCCTCCAAATCATTGAATTCAAGTGTTCAATCACTTCATGTCCACAGGTGTGTAAATGAAGCTCTAGGCCTGCAGACGCTTCTACACACATTAGTGAAAGAATGGGTCGCTCTCAGGACCTCAGTGAACTCAAGCGTGGGGCCGTGATAGGTTGCCACCTGTGCAATAAGTCCATTCCTGACATTTCCTCACTACTAAATATTCCGCGCTCAACTGTTAGTGGGATTATAACAAAGAGGAAGCGATTTGAAACAACAGCAACTCAGCCATGAAGTGATAGGCCATGTAAAATCCCAGAGAGGGGTCAGCGCATGCTGAGGGAGGGTCACAGTGTGCAGAAGTCACCAACTTTCTGTCAACAGCTCCAGACCTCCAAACTTCTGTGGCCTTCAGATGAGCTCAAGAACAGCGTAGAGAGCTTCATGGAATGGGTTTCCATGGCCGAGCAGCTCATCCAAGCCTTACGTCACCAAGTGCAATGCAAAGCGTGGGATGCAGTGGAGTAAAGCAGCCGTCACTGGACTCTAGAGCAGTGCGACATGTTCTCTGGAGTGACCAATCACACTTCTGGCAATCCCATGGACGAGTCTGGGTTTGTCGGTTGTCAGGAGAATGGGACTTGCCTGACTGCATTGTGCCAAGTGTAAAGTTTGGTGGAGCAGGGATTATGGTGTGGGGTTGTTTTTCAGGGGTTGGGCTTGGCCCCTTAGTTCCAGTGAAAGGAACTCTTAATGCTTCAGCATACCAAGACATTTTGGACAATTTCATGCTGCTGATTTTGTGGGTCAAAATTTCGGGGACGGCCCCTTCCTGTTCCAACATGACTGCGCTCCAGTGCACAAAGCGTCGGTCCATAAAGGCATGGACAAGTGAGTTTGGTGTGGAGGAACTTGACTGGCCTGCACAGAGTCCTGAGCTCAACCCGATAGATCACCTTTGGGATGAATTAGGAGACTGAGAGCCAGGCCTTCTCGTCCAACATCAGTGCCTGACCTCACAAATGGGCTTCTAGAAGAATGGTCAAAGATTCCCATAAACACACTCCTAAACCTTGAGGAAAGCCTTCCCAGAAGAGCTGAAGCTGTTAGAGCTGCAAAGGGTGGGCCGACTCCATATTAAACCCTACGGATTAAGTTCATGTGCATGTTAAGCCAGGCGTCCCAAAACCTTTGGCAATATTGTGTATGTAAAATAACAAGATCATTAAGCATTAAACTGAATATAAACATGGAAGTTTGTTTCCACCACAAAATAAAACATTTTAAAAGATAATAGTGACTTTTTATCTTACAATCGCAAGTATACATCTCGTAATTCTGACTTTATAACTACAGTGTAAAAAATTTGTGGTGGTTTTTGTTAGTTTAACTTAAAAAAGTAAGTAACCTGGTTGCCTTAATTTTGAGTTTATTGAAATTAAAAATTTGAGTTGATACAATGAAGGAAAATAGTTTAATAAATAGAAACTCAAAATATTTTTGTATCTGAACCACATAAAAAATGTGATAAATCATGAAAATAGCACAATTTGGCATGTTTCACTGCTTCATCAGAAATAACACACACATAATTACCCAATATGCTTACAAAATCTTTTAATAATCTTTTAATAAAGTTTGTCGAATATCAATTTTTTAAAATTGTATTAACTCAAAATTTAAATTTCAATAAATTCAAAATTTTAAGGCAACCAGGTAACTTTTTTTCTAAATATTTTTTTACAGTGTAGCAATTGCGAGTATATATCACACAATTCTGACTCTATAACTTGTATTTGTATTATTTTATATCACTGAATTCTGCTGTAAATTCACAATTTGCAAGGAAACAAATTCAGAAATGTGAGATAAAAATTACCGTTTTTCTTCTATGGTGGAAACAAGCTTCTATATATTAATCAAAACTATCTAATGTTAGTGAATGAGGAGATATGCTCGGACCCAGGACGAGCTACAGGACTGAAGCATTAGAGGTGTTGATGGACTCGATCTCCTCCATCTGTGTTTGATCATCGCTCTGAATCTCATCTGGATATACAAAAACTTTTTTCTTAGCTTTTTGCTCAAAATGTAGCTTTTTTTATGAAACTTACCCATAGTCAAGTGTTGATAAAAAAGATTCCATGAAACTAGAATAATCTTTCTTTTGATATATTGCATGTTCAGATATTCATACAACAAAATATTCTCAGGGCCATTAAACTTTCAAAAACTCTTGCGGGGAAAGAGTTAAGCTGAACATTGTGCTCTAACATGGACAAATTAGGCTTTACTTTCAGTTTTTTAGTGCTCTGAAAGGAGTTCTCTTCATATGGAAACAATGAATGCACTTTTTTCCACTCGCTACAAATCTGATTTGATCCTGGTTAGATTCACGTCTGTGATCTGGAATTCCTCCGCAGAGAACATCTACTCCCACCTGGACGAGGAGAGCTCTGAGTCCTCGTCTCAGACCACGGCGCTCAGCACCGACAGGCCCTGGCCGAGACCCAAAATCTTCATCTGTTACTCCAGTAAAGACTGTCCCAAACATCTCGCTGTCATCCAGAGCTTTGCCTTCTTCCTGCAGGACTTCTGCGGGTGTGAGGTGAGGCTTTGCCTGTTAACATTGATGTGCAAAAACACTAGTGTTCAAAAGTTTGAGGAAACCCAAGTCATTTAGAGTCGGAGAACAGGTTTGTAATGTGTGTGGATGACGCCCCCTAGTGGCTGAAGAAAGTTTGGTAACCCACAATATTCCACAGATATTATGCCGGCTTCACGTGCTAACGAAAATGTGATAATTCCATACCTGTCAACATTTTGGGGGGTATTAAAGGTACTAAAGTTATTTAATCAAGAGCAGAGCATATTTAGTGAGCAATTACTTTTGTTCTTTACATTGTCATTATAAGTGGTTACTGTCACTTTAAAAGATCTTCCGCTGTCGCACATGATGCGTAGCCTATCTCACACACATCTCATTTTCTCACACCTCTTTAAACTCATTTAAGATGTTTTTTAACTTTTTAAGGCTGCTCTTACAAAGAAATTTAACAAAATTGGTATATTGGCATAATTGTGTGTGTTATTGTTTGTTAAAGCGCGAAATAGAACTTGAGTCTGGGCGTTGTGTGAGTTTTTCAGCACATTCTTTGTCTTGTTGCTCTTAAATGGTTCAAAAGCATTTGCATGGATAAACTCGTGATCATATAATGTAACAGTCAGGGGATTACAGAAAATAAATATTTACCAGTGAAGTCTTCTCTCGTTTCTACCATGGTTTCTACTAATGATGCTTGATTCAACTTTCCGCGCCCTGCGCAGATATCAACAGCGCAACTAGGTTACCAGGTCGAGGCCACAAAGGGTTTGAAATTTGTGCAATTTGTCGATTGTATGAGTCGCCATTTCATACAAGATCTGGCAACTGAACAACCTTGGAATAACATATTTGTGATTTTTCAAAGAACGAGGTTTGGGCCATACAAATTATGGGAGATTTCCGGGAGAAATTACAAAACGGGAGGGGGGCGGGAGATGGGTGTGAAATACGGGAGACTCCCGGCAAAAACGGGAGTGTTGACAGGTATGGATAATTCCCACTTCTGAACTGGTGATTACGAGCTCATCGCATTCAAATGTTAAAATGGGAGGGCGTTCATGTGCAATGTTTACCTAGGAAACTCGAATTTACACATTTTTTTTAGTCCCCATGAGGAAAACATCTCAATAAATCCTACAGGATGAGTTTTCTAGAGAAAGTAAAAATGCTATTTGTTTTCTGGTGATAGGTAGGGTTAGGGGCAGTGTAAGGGGATAGAAAATACGGATGGTACAGTATAAAAACCATTACGCCTATGGAAAGTCGCCATAAAACATATGAGCCAAGGTTTGGAAACACAACGTGTGTGTGTGTGTGCGTGTGCGTGTGATGGGTAGGTTTAGGGCAAAGGCAGTGTAGGGGGATAGAATATATGGTTTGTACAGTATATAAACCATTACGTCTATGGTGAGTCTCCAGAAAGATAGCGCACCAGACGTGTGTGTGTGTGTGTGTGTGTGTGTGGGTGTGTGTGTGTGATGGGTAGGTTTAGGGGCAGGGGTAGTGTAGGGGGATAGAATGTACACTTTGTACAGTGTAAAATCCATTATGACTATGGAAAGTCCCCACAATTCACAAAAAACAAATGTGTGTGTGTGCAGGTGTCTCTGGATCTCTGGGAACACCTGGAGATCTGTAAGGAGGGTCAGATGTCCTGGCTGAGCCGGCGTATCGACGAGGCTCACTTCATCATCACCGTCTGCTCCAAAGGCCTGAAGTATTACGTGGAGAAGAGACACCGCAAGGGCAAAGCCACATCGAAGGAGAACAACCGAGAGCCGAGCGCAGCCGGAGACGCCGGCGGGAGCAGCCGAGATCTGTTCATCGTGGCCACAGCCATAATCGCAGAGAAACTCAGAGAGGTGCAGGCGAAGTCCTCCGACCTCTCGCGCTTCATGGCCGTGTACTTCGACTACTCTCACGAGAGCGACGTGCCGACTTCACTCAGCCTGGCGCCGAAGTTTAAACTAATGGACCAGCTTCCGCAGCTCTTCGCCCGCCTCCACTCACGCCAGCTCAGCCTGACCGACCGCGAACCGCAGCCGCCTAACGTCAGCAGACGCAATTACTTCCGCAGCAAATCGGGCCGCTCGCTGTACGTGGCCATCTGCAACATGCACCAGCACATCGAACAGGAGCCCGACTGGTTCGAGAAGCAGCTCATGCCCCCGCCGGCTCCAAACAAACGCACCGTCCCACCTGCCGAATCGGGGCTCGTCCTGAACGAGGTTAAGCTGAAGCTTCCCTCAGAGAGCGACTGCCCGGTGAGGACCAACGTCCTGATCCTGCCGCAGGAGGAGCTCGGGGAGGGATCCTCGAGTCAGGACGTGGGTTTATCCAGGCCAGTTCTTCACATGGACGGGTCTGCCAGTCCGCCGGAGATGCCCAGAGACTCTGGGATCTATGATTCGTCCGTGCCCTCGTCTGAACTTTCCATCCCGCTGATGGAGGGACTCTCACCGGATCACGCCGACACCTCGTCTCTGGCCGACAGTGTGTCCTCATCCTCAGGACTTGGTAGGACTTTAGCAGATTTAATTGTATCAAATTGATTCTGTCATTAATGTCTCACCCCAATGTCGCTCCACACCCATAAGACCTGCGTTCATCTTCACACACAGTTTAAGATATTTTAGATTTAGTCCGAGAGCGTATGCAAGTGTATGCACACTATACTGTCCATGTCCAGAAAGAGAATAAAAACATCATCACAGTAGTCCATATGAGACATCAGTGGGTTAATTAGAGTCTCTTGAAGCATCCAAAATACATTTGGGTCCAAAAATAACAAAAACTACGACTTTATGCAGCATTGTCTCCTCTTCCGCGTTTGTTTTCAATCCTCAAATAAAGATTCAAATGGTTATGAATCAGCGAATCGATTCATGATTCGGATCGCCAATGTCACGTAATTTCAGCAGTTTGACACGTGTTTCGAATCATGGATCATCAATACGCTTATTCATAACCGTTGACTCGGGGATCTAAGATTCGTCCGTGCCTTCGTCTGAACTCTCCATCCCGCTGATGGAGGGACTCTCACCGGATCACGCCGACACCTCGTCTCTGGCCGACAGTGTCCTCATCCTCAGGACTTGGTAGGACTTTAGCAGATTTAATTGTATCAATTAAAGGGATAGTTCACCCAAAAATGAACATTTGGCGTTTATCTGCTGACCCCCAGTGCAACCAAGATGTAGGTGTGTTTGTTTCTTCACCAGAACACAAATGAAGATTTTTAACTTCAACCGTTGCATACCAATTGTATCAATTAACATTTTTATATTCCTATTTTTTAAACTACACATTTATATAGATTTCTTTATTTATAAATGATTGTCGTGCCAACCTTCTCACCAGTTTGATGATAAAAGAGCAGCTTTTTTGGTAGGACTTTAGCAGATTTAATTCAATTTGATATTCAATTTCAAAATACCATCATAAATTTTAATTTAATATCAATTAACATTTTGTTTTAGACATGGTTCGTCGGAATCAAATAAAATGTGGGTGGGTCCTCTCTTAAATGTTTTTTTTCTGGAGTAACGTTAGATGCCATTTACATTAAATACAAATATACCACTGTTTAATAAACAATTGATTGGGACAGGCAAAATGATGGAAATCAGTCAGTTCTTTACTGTGACTGGTGTAGGGGTAAGCCACATATCATCAAGTTTTGACGCAAATTGATCAGAGGTTCGAATCCGCCTTTTGTCACAGTCGCTCTACTCCCTTTTCCCATCACATATCAGATCGAAAAGGCATTTATTTTCAATAAAAAATGAGAAAATACTAGAAAAGTGGAAACAAAGCATCAAACGTGTTTAATGATAAGTGTTTCTCGGTTAAGGGTAGGTACACAGACGTGTGCTGAATTAGAGACGATAAAAGTGAGTGGGTCCAATATCATTGGTCGTAAAAAGTGGGTGGGTCTTGTCACACACACACACACACACAATGGTTCCGACGCTCATGGTTTTAGGATAATATTTCTTTTTTTAAATGACACATTTATACAGATTTCTGTATTTTTAAATGAATATCGTGCCAACCTTCTCACCAGTTTGATGATAAGACCTTTAAAATTTCTCAGAGGTTTTCCACCAGTAAGAGCTCTGTAGTTTAATGTTTTAATTTAAACATTTATGTGACTGAAAATCTTACAGCAGTTTTAAATCCATTCTGAGGATTATCTCACATTGTGACAAATCTTATGCAAGTAAATGCAGATGTACTTTTGCTGCAGTTCCAGCCTGTTGACGCTTTGTGTGTGTGTGTGTGTGTGTGTGTGTGTGTTCTGTTGACAGGAGACGAGGAGCCCCCTGCTGTCAGCTCGCTGCACTGCGCAGGACACACCATTTGCAAGGCTGAGCTCCATCACAACATCCATCCCAGTGAAGGACTCATAGCCGCAGTCTCCACCTAGTGGCCTTTAACTGAACTTGCATCGCCACTTTAAATTCTTACCATGCCACTGACTTGGACAAGCTGCCAACGAGTCTTAAAGTCCCTTCATCAGGGAATATCTTTGACGGACTGGATCTTAAGGGATTGGACATCGCAGTGTCTGAAAACAGGCACATTGTTTGCCGAGGCGCTTTTTAACCAAAGTGGTTGTGTACTAGGTATGCCACCGTGTTTGCTACAAAAACCACGTCGTCAAAAGACCCTCCAGCCTTAAATGTGCCTCCAGCGCCGTGAAGCCGTGGACTGAAGGCGAGAGTCGCTTCACTTTTATTTATTTTATGACCTGGCCTCAGTGAACATGTGGTGCTCGCTGCAGACGTGTGTAGATCAGCACTTTGTGCTCGTCAGCCCTGGGATCGTTTCACTGAACACTCACTTTTAGACGCATATCAAGAGCTTTTTAATGATTTTAGGCCTTTATTTTTTCAAATGGATCTTAAACGCATAAACAGATTAGCTTAGGTCTAATGTTTGTTTATGGCAAAGGGAAGTACAAGCTAAAAAACTGATGTGCCATTTTGTTAACTATGAAACAGTTTTATTTGTGTACTCTTTTATCCAGGTTTTGTACAGTTTTAATAGAATATTAGAAGTGATTTCTACATTATATAAGCTTTGTACTGTTTTATAGTACTCTAATGTAGGAGGTACGACTTAATAAAACTAAGATTTATATGCATTGTGAATTATTACTGAAGTGTTTTTGGCAGAAATACACATGCTTGAATAATCTCAGGATGGCAAAAGAATATGCTATGGGCTTTGTTCAAAATAACACTACCATAGTCTTACTATGTTCACCGTACAGTATTGTTCAAAATAATAGCAGTACAATGTGACTAACCAGAATAATCAAGGTTTTTCGTATATTTTTTTATTGCTACGTGGCAAACAAGTTACCAGTAGGTTCAGTAGATTCTCAGAAAACAAACAAGACCCAGCATTCATGATATGCACGCTCTTAAGGCTGTGCAATTGGGCAATTAGTTGAATTAGTTGAAAGGGGTGTGTTCAAAAAAATAGCAGTGTGGCATTCAATCACTGAGGTCATCAATTTTGTGAAGAAACAGGTGTGAATCAGGTGGCCCCTATTTAAGGATGAAGCCAACACTTGTTGAACATGCATTTGAAAGCTGAGGAAAATGGGTCGTTCAAGACATTGTTCAGAAGAACAGCGTACTTTGATTAAAAAGTTGATTAGAGAGGGGAAAACCTATAAAGAGGTGCAAAAAATGATAGGCTGTTCAGCTAAAATGATCTCCAATGCCTTAAAATGGAGAGCAAAACCAGAGAGACGTGGAAGAAAACGGAAGACAACCATCAAAATGGATAGAAGAATAACCAGAATGGCAAAGGCTCAGCCAATGATCACCTCCAGGATGATCAAAGACAGTCTGGAGTTACCTGTAAGTACTGTGACAGTTAGAAGACGTCTGTGTGAAGCTAATCTATTTTCAAGAATCCCCCGCAAAGTCCCTCTGTTAAAAAAAAGGCATGTGCAGAAGAGGTTACAATTTGCCAAAGAACACATCAACTGGCCTAAAGAGAAATGGAGGAACATTTTGTGGACTGATGAGAGTAAAATTGTTCTTTTTGGGTCCAAGGGCCACAGGCAGTTTGTGAGACGACCCCCAAACTCTGAATTCAAGCCACAGTACACAGTGAAGACAGTGAAGCATGGAGGTGCAAGCATCATGATATGGGCATGTTTCTCCTACTATGGTGTTGGGCCTATTTATCGCATACCAGGGATCATGGATCAGTTTGCATATGTTAAAATACTTGAAGAGGTCATGTTGCCCTATGCTGAAGAGGACATGCCCTTGAAACGGTTGTTTCAACAAGACAATGACCCAAAACACACTAGTAAACGGGCAAAGTCTCGGTTCCAAACCAACAAAATTAATGTTATGGAGTGGCCAGCCCAATCTCCAGACCTTAATCCAATTGAGAACTTGTGGGGTGATATCAAAAATGCTGTTTCTGAAGCAAAACCAAGAAATGTGAATGAATTGTGGAATGTTGTTAAAGAATCATGGAGTGGAATAACAGCTGAGAGGTGCCACAAGTTGGTTGACTCCATGCCACACAGATGTCAAGCAGTTTTAAAAAACTGTGGTCATACAACTAAATATTAGTTTAGTGATTCACAGGATTGCTAAATCCCAGAAGAAAAAAAAATGTTTGTACAAAATAGTTTTGAGTTTGTACAGTCAAAGGTAGACACTGCTATTTTTTTGAACACACCCCTTTCAACTAATTGCCCAATTGCACAGCCTTAAGAGCGTGCATATCATGAATGCTGGGTCTTGTTTGTTTTCTGAGAATCTACTGAACCTACTGGTAACTTGTTTGCCACGTAGCAATAAAAAATATACTAAAAACCTTGATTATTCTGGTTAGTCACATTGTACTGCTATTATTTTGAACAATACTGTATATAATACTTTAAACAGTTTGCAGATTTTTGTATGCTAGAAATATGCATAGAAAAAAATGGCATATAATGAAGTTTGAAATCTCCAGTGACATTTTAAAGCTGCACTATGTAACTTTTCCCTCCGCTAGAGGTCGCCTATTAAAAACAAATGCCAAGTTTGAGCTCAGAATCTTGGGACATGTTCTTCACCTCACAGCCGGTGGAAAAGCATCAGGATAGGACTCGGGCAGAAATCATGTTCATGGATGAGATTATTAACATTACTGTAGTTATGAAGCAGAACAGGAGCGAGTGTTGTGAAGCTGAGCAAGGCCACTGGAGCGATTGTTACACAAACACACACCTCGCGAGCAGCGGGACTTTTATTATGCCACAGTCGCCGGCGCAGTTTCCTCTTTTCCAGTGATGAGTGTGAGGTAACGCAGCTCTGTTGATCATATCAGACACATCTGAGTGTGTTGAGATGATGTTCTGACGTTAATCTGTGCGTTCTCTCAGCGGCTGCTGTGACTCTTGTTCACACTGCTAAGAGTAAAGCGCTTCTGCAGAATAAAACCAGAAACCGAGGGGAACGCAGATATGACGCAACTGACAGGCCAAGCCCTCACACATCTCAGTTCGTTGGTTAAAATATCAATTTTCCCACAATTTACAAATAGTTGGAAATACATATATAAATAATGGAAGTGATTTAAAAACTCCAGTTTTACATTTTAAAGTGATTTGTATTTGCATGCAGATTTGTAAAAAAAAAAAAAAAAAATGTATATATATATATATATATATATATATATATATATATATATATATATATATATATATACATATACACAAGCTGCCAATGAAAAATACTTATAAAGAATTAATTATTTTAAGTAATGTTAATTTCTTAGTTACTGTTTAATAACAAAATAACTTTTTAATGGACCTAAGATAAAACTAACAATGATCAGTATTTCTTAACTAACATTACCAAAAACATTATACTTTCTGTACCAAATGTAGCTGTTGCTCAATCTTAGTTAATGCATTAAATAACAAGAATTTGTTACCTGTAGTTCTTTATAGCCTAATTCTTTTGCACTTTAATCTGTTTAATTATTTTTACTTTTACAGCTATGGAAAAAATTAAGAGACCACTTAACATTGATTTCTCTTAATTTTTTCCAGAGCTGTATATATTTTGGTGCATTGTATTATTGTATTTAAACATTGTTATTTTTGTAACTAAAAAATAGTTCTTAAAGCTGTTATGCTATGGCAACACTTTTTTTTGCAACTTATTTAAATATCATGATATCATATACTGTGATAAAAGCGTTGCAATTAATCGCAACATGAAAAATTGATATCGGCACATGCCTAATATATATATATATATATATATATATATATATATATATATATATATATATATATATATATATATATTATATGAAAATTGTGATTTTAAAAAATTCCAGTGTTTTATATACCTACTCCAGGATTTATATTTGCATATATGCATATCTATTTGGTATGGTACGAATATGCATTTAAAATGAAAGTAATATCTTACAAATAATGAAGATGTGATTAAAACTCATAGGTGATATTTGTATGCTATTTGTATATTTGTGTATATATATTTATGGAATGCTAGAAATAAATATTAATACATTTTAATAGAAATAAATGATAAAATATTACAAATAATGAAGTGATTAAAAAGTAATTTTGTATATGCAGATTTGCTGTAGTTGTATGCTACAACATGCATTTATTGTAACATTTGGAGATAGAGACTTTACAGATTTATTTGGTATGCTACAAAAATATTACATATAATGAAGAGGAGATTGGGCATTTGAAGTGTTTGACAGGTCTATGTCTTGGCCTCTCGTGTATTGAGCTCAAACCACACAGCTCTGTAATCCGGCGAGTGCTGGAACCCCAGTGATGTGAAGAGTTTGCAGGAAGTGTTATTGTCCTCCTCCACGAAGCAATACACCGGATGTCCTCTCTCCAGCAGGAGTTTGGCAATCAGAGACACCAGCGACCTGCCGTGGCCTTTCCGTCTGTGCTGTGGTAACGTGTAGAGTAAACCGAGAGCCGCGTGTTGGTACACAAGCAGCCAAGAGACGGGCTCGGTGCCGCCCTCCTCCATCACACACAGTGAAGGATTATGGGAGATGTAGTTCAGCACTGAGTTATAGCTGTTACCGTCTCCGCCGTACTTCCATGTGCTGTTCACCAGATGAGCGTGAGCTGTGCTGAGCGGGGTTACTCTCAGACCTGCAGAACTGAACGCAATAATAAAATGTCAACTATTAACACAAGAAAAACATAAGACTGTGCAAGAACAAGGCATTGGAAAAAATGTCCAATTCCCTTTTACTGTTGTTCCCATTTTACTGGAAACAGTAAATTGTGATAATTTAGAGAATCTTAGAGTTACTTTAGAAGTAAGTAACCTGGTTGCCTTAATTTTGAGTTTGTTGAAATTAAAAATATTTCACTTCATTGTATCAAGAGTTGATACAATGAAGGAAATTGGTTTAATAAATAGAAAGTCAAGCTTGTATCTGAACCACATAAAAAAGTGATAAATCATGAAAATAGCAGTATTTGGCATGTTTCACTGCTTCATCTGAAATAAAACACACACAATTACCCAATTTGCTTAAAAAATCTTTTAATAGGCTAGACTAATATTTGAAAAAAGGTTGTCGATCTCAGAAATGTTAACTCAAAATTTTAATTTCAATGAATTCATTGGTGGATGTTTAGGAGATTCCCCTCTTCTATATGTAAAGCGCTTTGGGTGTCTAGAAAAGCACTATATAAATGTAATGAATTATTTAAAAAAATCGAAATTAAGACACTAAGTCATTAGCTAATGAGATGAAAAGTTGAATCTATGATAAAAAAGTC
This sequence comes from Pseudorasbora parva, assembly GCF_024679245.1. Classification (NCBI taxonomy): domain Eukaryota; kingdom Metazoa; phylum Chordata; class Actinopteri; order Cypriniformes; family Gobionidae; genus Pseudorasbora; species Pseudorasbora parva. The sequence goes on from NC_090193.1 coordinate 38,223,781, forward strand.
ATAATTATGACAAGTTAAAGGCCCCGTTCTTCGCGTGTATTCGAAGCTTTGATTATGTTTCCAGTGTGCAATATAACATGAGTTCATGTTTTGCGTGTAAAAAAACACAGTATTTTTCACACAATTTCCTTATCTGTACAGCGCTGTTTCCTCTGTCCTAAAAACGGCCTGATGATTTCCTTGTTCTATGAAGTCCCTCCTTCAGAAACACGTAACGAGTTCTGATTGGGCCAGCGCTTCCCGTGTTGTGATTGGACAGCAGCTTAGCACACTTTGCCCGGAAAGGTCCCGCCTCTTACCATAACGGGAAGATGCAAGCGCTGAATGCGTGCTCTTCTCCACGTGGGAGAGCAACAAGACCACGCCCCCTATTTTGCGTGTTCTTGTGGGCGGAGGGTTCGTCAACAAACGGTTCTAGTGACGTCATCACAGCAGGAAGTGCAGCGGTGTAGTCCAAACCGGCCGATCGCTGTAGGCTTTGAAAGGGAACTTCTGTTAAATAAAATATCTCGCTTGGCATTGAACTTTGAGCTTTATAATTTTACAGGTATTATTTATGCTCTAACAGCAACATTACACACTAACTAAAGTTTGAAAGATGGAATCGCGAAGAACAGGACCTTTAAAATGCCATACTAAATCAAAATAATGACATACCAATTATGATAGGAAGTCTAAACTGTTATGACAATAATTATGACAAAGTTGAAGTGACATAAGTTAAAATGATGACATAGCTAAGTCATAATTATATGAAATGTCAAAATTACGACATTAAGTCGTTAATGAGATGAAAAGTTGAAATGAATGACAAAAAGATAAAATTATGACATACTGAATTGAAATTGACGTAATATTTATGAGAATAAAAGTTAAATGTGTTGATGAAGGGGATCATTTGTACCTGTTGTAAAACCGCAGCTGGCTCTCGTCCTGCAGCTGGAACACTTTCATCACTGTTTGCTTTCTCCACGGAAGTCCATGTTGATCCGCAAACTCCTGAGCCGCTTCTAAATGCCTGATGTCAATCCCTGTGTCAGCCAGCAGGTCAGTGCAGGAGTCAGCGAATAGTGTGTGTGAGTGAGTGAGTGAGTGAGTGAGTGAGTGAGTGAGTGAGTGAGTGAGTGAGTGAGTGAGTGAGTGAGTGAGTGAGTGAGTGAGTGAGTGAGCGAGTGAGTGTGTGAGTGAGTGTGTGTGTACCTGTCAATAATGTGAACGAGTCCTTATTGATCACACCAGGAGTGTCCAGAATCTTCCTCAGGCTGGCTTTGCTCTTCGAGTAGATGCTGTAGATGTTGAAATCTCCTTCTCGATCATTTGCGCCCTGCAACAATTATGGTTTTACATTTGCTTTGTTTTTTTACTACAGTAAATGATAACTGTCTGGATTTGTGAAATTATTTTACCTGAACTTTCGGTTTACAAACAATGACAGTGAAATCTGGCCACTGGTCTGCGATGACCTGCAGATTGTGAGGTTTCCCTCGGTTGATGTTGAAAATACAGCCATAAACCTGTAAAACAAGGTGTTATTAAGTTGGCATTAGAGAGCCAACTTATTAAAATTCTATTTAATTAAACATATTATTATTATTCTGACTCAAATTTGCAACTCAAACTCCTCCTAGAGCTTTAACTCTCCTCCAAACTCGGCTCAGACCTTCATACTGTTCTGACATTGTATGCTAGATCTTTTCAGAATGATCCGGCAATCACGCCAAGTACATTAGCAACCGAATAGCAACACCCTAGCAACCACCTAGAGTACCGTTGCAATCACATAGCAACACCTTAGCAACCACTCAGAGTACCCTAGCAACCGCATAGCAACACCCTAGCAACCACTCCAAGTACATTAGCAACCAAATAGCAACACTCTGCAACTACCCAGAGTAGCTTAGCAAGCACATAGAAACACCCTAGCAACCCCCATGCGTATCCTAGCAAATGCATAGCAACAAGCCTGAGTCCCCTTGCAAGCACATAGTAAAACCCCAGCAACCACTCCGAGTACACTAGCAACCACAATACACTATAGCAATCACTCATCTATCTATCTTCTGATAGACTGCATTGACTTTAAAACCATCAAACTCTAAACTATCTTAAACCTTCAAACTTTTCTGGATTAGCTTTCTCAAGCTAACTTTAAAGTGTGTGTACAAACGTTCCTCCTCTACCTGCTGCTCTTGAGGAAGTCAAACTAGAAGCATTGTGATCTCAGTATGAAGCAAAATACTTTCTTAACTTTCTCCACACCTTAAAGGACTCGGGGAAAAACTGCTTCAAAACGCTCTCAGCCTGTTTGAGTTCCTCTGTCCTGAGAACGATCATCCTGTGCCGTTCAGATGCTCTCAGAAATCACAAGATCTGTGCTGAGTAATGATCCAGGAAGTGCTTTACAGTCGCAGCTGCTGTGCATTTCAGTCTCACAGAGTATAGCAGTGAAATGGCGGTAAGAAGTGGATCATTTCTATCAGATATTAATTTTCTGTTTAAACCAAAGAGGTCTGCATGTGTTTATCTGCGCTCAGCTGGTGGCCACCAGGATATACTGGTCAGACTGGTTTGGTTTGGTAGTTTTGGGCACTCAGGAACCAGTTCACACCATTGCTGCGTCCCAATTCGCCTACTTATACTACGTCCTAAAAGTATGTACTCTTTTTGTGAAGAAAAGGTATATACTTTTGAGTGTGTAGCAGAAAAGTATGCAAGCTTCGGGACATACATACTACTTCACCTTCTTTAACGGACTCTGTCGCTTAGTTACGTTCACCCCGTCACCGTTTAACTGCCCTGTAAGGCATCGTCAGATTCGTCACAGTTGAAATCCTCCACATTCAGTTTAATCTCCTGCCGTATCGGAGAGAAATGGAGCCGCATGATGTTGATCTGCCATGTGTGGGTCTTTAATGCAGAGACTCTCCTCATGTGTTTTCAGTTTAAATATAATGATGCCTTTAAAAGTCAATGGCCAAACGTGTCATTACAAAAGTTCACAATGCTGCTGCAGGTGAAATATAATGTGGACAACACTGAATAAATATATTTTTGTCAGGTTAAATAGTGATAGTTGGTCACTCAAACCCCTTTATCTAAACCTCTCTACTTAACCGTCGAACTTGCATATCCGTCATATTTGTAGTTTTTAACACTTTTTATCTGCGTTTGTAGTTCTAATCGAATCCTCGTCCAACTCGTAATGGGTTCTTCTGGGCAATATCAGCCGTTAGAGTGCCCATCGATCCATACTTCGATACTATCTTTGGAAAGAATAGGCCTACTCTTTTCAACATACTACAATTTGGGACATAAGAATTCTATTTAGGATGGATAGTATGCGAATTGGGACGCAGGGCATGCTTTGTTAACGCTGTTTTCTTCCAGTCTTTTTGAGCAGGAGAAATTCTGGACTGCTCAGCATTGGGTCCTTGTCTGATCATGTGACCTGGCAGATGATGTACACACACACCACTGCAGCTGCTGTGAAGAACATGAGAATATGAGATTGCTTTTCTGTGATGGAAAGCAGTGTGTGTGTGTGGGTCAGTGAGTTGAACTCAAGGATGAGCGTCTCTTCATCAGCAGAAACACTAGAAGCGTGTGCATTGAGGAGTAAATAGAGGTGTGTGTGTGTGTGTGTGTGTGTGTGTGTGTGTGTGTTAACAGTAAGGGTGAGAGCTGTATTCCATGACTTCATGTTTCCACCCTCATACGGATACAAAACTATGATTCTGACTTTGCTTTTTTTTCCCACAGACTCTCGACCTGCAAGGATGGTTTGCGTTCTTCCTCTCTTCGCGTCTGTTTTCTCAGCTCTTATTGTTGCAGGAGATGGCACGACTCAAAACTACAGCAGTAATGTCATTAATGTGGCAGACTTTGCCATGAACTTCCACAATCGCATGAGCAGCTACCCATATGCCTTTAAAGTGGTGGATATCATATCAGACACGGCTCAGGTAAGTGTCATGTTCATCAGGTCACACACACACAGATCCTTTACTCTGATGGGTCTTCTAATCGTGTGTTTGTTGCAGCTGTATCCTCCTGCACGGGTCAAATACATGTTAAAGATACGAGCAGCTCAGACCGTCTGTGAGAATCGGGCTCGTGTCAATCTCACGGACTGTGCTGTGCAGTCTAACGCTGAGGTGAGGAATAACATCTGATGATAATCACATGACACTTCTTGTGTTGGGATGCATTTTAAGGATATAGGAGCTTTTGAGACGAGCAAAGAGCACTACTATATAAAAGTAACATTTTCTGGTTATGCAAGAATATTTTAGGCATATGCATTTTGAACCCCAGTGTAAATGTTAATTTATACTATTTGCATTTTGGGAAATGTAATGCAGGGGTGTCCAACCGTGCTGCAGATTTCAGTTCCAACCCTGCTCTAGCACACCTGTAATCATCAAGCACCCTGATCACCCTTAGCTGCTTCAGGTGTGTTTGATTCAGGTTGGAGCTCAAATCTGCAGGGTGGTGTCGTGGCTAATTCTAAGTCCTAATTGTCTTCAGTATGTCAATGAAAATCTCACTGAGTCAAAGTTCCAGGGGTACTGTACTGTACTATGATGGTAGTTTAACAAACTCAGGGTTACAGGATTAGTTTTAAGGTGAAAAAACCAAACCAATCTATTCAGGCTGTGTTGGTCCCATGATGTCCCAGCTTTCTCTGTCAACTCAGACTTTGATCCTGAGTTCAGGAGTTTAGCTGAACAGCCAATCACAGGCTGTGACATCAGTAGTGAACAGCCAATCACAGGCTGTGGATCAACTGAGGTTCACTTCTCGCAAGAGAAGCAGTGGGGTTCATTTCTCTCTTCTGCAGAATATTACGTGATTGAAAAATATTAAGAATTTTTAAAAAGCAAGAAGAAAAGAGCTGTCTATGAAAGAGGACAACTTAAAGAAATTATAATACGTCAAAGCAAGTAAAAGTTATGAAGTTAGTTTAGTTAATATAGAGAAAATGTAACATTTAAGCTCAGTAAGCTTCTTTTTTTAATAGTTTTATTTATTGATTTGAAAGCTTATTTATATGACTTTTAATGTTTATATTTCTATTTCTATTAATTTGAACAAAGTGCCTATTAATAATTGATTAACTAAAATGATAAATTTGTACCGTAATTGATTAAGGGTATAATAATTACATAAATTATATCTAAATCATTAAAAATTATTATTATTATAAATAAGCATTGTTCAAAGCCAGACGCTTTAGTCTTTAAAAACCATTTGCTATGTAGGGACCTTTAATTTGAAGTAGAAAAGGGGGAGGGACTTTACTGCATCAGAAGTGTGTCACTTTACTCACAGATGATTGGTCCAGTTTCAGTTTGAGATCTCTTATCCAGAACATAACCTGCCCCAGAGCAGGTTAGCCGTGGAGCATACGTTGCTATGGCGATGAACACAGCTAAAAGCCAAACCACTTTAATGGTACCTAAAACCCAGGATTGGCACAAACTAAGCTTAAACAAATCTGGCTAGCCAGCTTAACCAGCTTTATGGTACAGGCCCCAGGTCTCAGGAAGGTAAACTTTATTGTAAGAACAACAAGGTGAGATGTCAGCTGAACATCTGACCATCTCAATATCAGCTCACACTTTTTTCACTGCCGGTGCATTACTCCCAACACTCTTTGCCACATAAACTTATCTAGCCTTCTTCGTAATGGTGGCCGAATGCCACTTGTTTTTCTTTCTCATCCAATAGGCATGATTCTATTTATCTTTCTTGATAGTCATCTCATTTTTCCACAATTATATACAAGCACCATTTTCTTCTATAATCTTCCTTTGTTGGCCCTTCTTCTTTTTTTTCTTCTTTTTTTTTTGGTGCATAGTGTAAGTCTACTAAAAATAAATAAATGAAAAAAGGAGAATTTTTAGAAGTCCGCGACATCATCTTAAACGGGTGCCAATAATTGTGGAATTAAAATATTGAATCGCGATTAACTGCATGATTGTCATGAGTTAACTCGTGATTAATCGCACATTTTTAGCAATTGTAAATGTATGTTAAATTAAGTTTTTAATACTCTAATCCAGTGGTTCCCAACCACATTCCTGGAGCCCCCCTAACACTGCACATTTTGCATGTCTCCTCAATCAAACACACCTGATTCAGGTCATCAGCTCATTAGTAGTGACTCAAAGACCTGAAATGGGTGTGTCAGTCAAAGGAGAAATGCAAAATTTGTAGTGTTAGGGGGGCTCCAGGAATGTGGTTGGGAACTACTGCTCTAATCAACATGGGTATGGACAAATATGCATGCTTTATGCAAATGTCCATTTATTATTAGTGAAACCATACTTATTCAATAATAATCAATACAGCATGAAGACTAGACATATCAAAGGTCATAGATATGTTTATCTAAGAAATTGTTCATGTCTCTTAAGCCTAAACTTAAAAATAATGAGTAAGTAGTGATTTCTCTCATTTTAACAATATAAAGCGAGTTTTTACACTGGCAGTTTAATTCAGAACAGGGCAAAGTTCATATGAAAAATTGTTAATGTGTACCAGTGAGCGCACCAGAACCACACCATACCTGGAGGAGGTCCATATTACACGAGTGGAATATAGTGCGGCCCCTTTAAGATCCGCATTCCCTATTGAACTGCCGGTATTTTGCGTGTGCGCGCCGAACTGGGCCGCGATCATAGACAGTAAAAGAAATGGACAGAGCTATCCCATAGACGTCAACGGCGGAAAGTGAGGTCAGTAAAGGAGCACTCACTTCCTGATGGCGGAGCGAACTGCGCAGGCTCAGACTGAGCTTGACGACGTAGATGTGACGTGAGCCTCCTGTCTGACAGCTGTAGGTCTTCTAGTAGTTGTGGAAAGTGAAATCTGAATCCCGTTGTTTAAATATTTTCTCCCGTTGCTTTCGGCTCACTATGGGCTTCTCCTTATTCTTCTCCCTTGACTTTATCAGACTTTGTTTCCACGTCCCCCCGACTGTCTCATAGTCAGCTAAAGATTGCCTGCGAGCGTCTCCTCAGGTCTATACGGTAATTTTTCAACTGTGCGACAGGGTCGCGTTGGTTATGACGCAATCGTTAGTCTATTTTTACAAAAACAGCTTCTACGGGGCGATAGTGTAAGATACAAGGTAACGGAGCCTTTTATGCATTGTCGTGTTTCTTTAGAAATAAACAATGGACAAATTGAGTCTTTAAACGTCTCAGATGTAAAGTTATTCACTGTCAAAGTGACTCAAAAATGAATGGGAGTCAATGGGATGCTAACAGCAGGTGATGGCTTGGTTAGCAATGGCCGCCCCTAGGGGTGGAACGCTTTCCGAGCGCTAGATTACCCTCTTGGCCGCGATTCACGTGGACAGTGTGAAGAACACGGACGACTCGGGAGCGCGCTTGTTCAGGAAAGTAACCTGTGCATTCGTTTTAGCCGATTGTACTGTATTTAGTTCAATAAAACACGTCTACTGTAAGCGGTGATGGTGTTAATGATTTACCTCAGACATGAGCGAGAGTGAGCTGCAGTGCATCGCGCTCAGACTGCAGAGAATGTGCTCGGGGAAAAAACGCCCTTTTCTTTCTGGAGTCTAATAAAAGTTAAACAGAAAATATGGTAGTTTATGTAGGCAATAACTGCATTTTTGGTTTAGAATATTAATGCTAATGTCAAACATTTTCTTTCCCTATTAATGTTTGCTGCTACATCCTTTGTCTGACTGCTCTCACTTTTTCCAACTAACGTTACGGGCTATGCCTCAGATCAAACAGAAAATCCGCGCTGCGTTTTGTTATGTCTGCCCCATTCTCACACACACACATATACACACACACACACACACACACACACACATAATACACTAAATTATTTATATACTACGCAAATCATGCAGCAGTGCCATCTATCTTTATTTCGCGATCCATTTTTTTCGACCTCGATGCGTTTCGTCACGTTTTGTATCGCGATATTTTGTCAAACGATATTTTGTCTCATCCCTAATCCACATGCAGCCAAATTGTTGAAATCCACAAGAGTAATAAAACACAAGGAACTAAGGGTTAATCAAGAAACACAAGGAACCAAGGGTTAATAGAGAAACACAAGGAACCAAGGGTTAATAGAGAAACACAAGGAACCAAGGGTTAATAGAGAAACACAAGGAACCAAGGGTTAATAGAGAAACACAAGGAACCAAGGGTTAATAGAGAAACACAAGGAACCAAGGGTTAATAGAGAAACACAAGGAACCAATGGTTAAAGAGAAACACAAGGAACCAAGGGTTAATAGAGAAACACAAGGAACCAAGGGTTAATAGAGAAACACAAGGAACCAAGGGTTAAAGAGAAACACAAGGAACCAAGGGTTAATAGAGAAACACAAGGAACCAAGGGTTAATAGAGAAACACAAGGAACCAAGGGTTAATAGAGAAACACAAGGAACCAAGGGTTAATAGAGAAACACAAGGAACCAAGGGTTAATAGAGAAACACAAGGAACCAAGGGTTAATAGAGAAACACAAGGAACCAAGGGTTAATAGAGAAACACAAGGAACCAAGGGTTAATAGAGAAACACAAGGAACCAAGGGTTAATAGAGAAACACAAGGAACCAAGGGATAAAAGAGAAACACAAGGAACCAAGGGTTAATAGAGAAACACAAGGAACCAAGGGTTAATAGAGAAACACAAGGAACCAAGGGTTAATAGAGAAACACAAGGAACCAAGGGATAAAAGAGAAACACAAGGAACCAAGGGTTAATAGAGAAACACAAGGAACCAAGGGTTAATAGAGAAACACAAGGAACCAAGGGTTAATAGAGAAACACAAGGAACCAAGGGTTAATAGAGAAACACAAGGAACCAAGGGTTAAAGAGAAACACAAGGAACCAAGGGTTAATAGAGAAACACAAGGAACCAAGGGTTAACCAAGAAGCACTAGGCAGGAGGAAGTACAGCAAGATACAACGACTGACAAAACACAAGACCTATATACACTCAAGGGAAGACTATCTTAAGATAACAAACGGTGAGGTAAATGGGGAAACTAATCAATGTTGACAAACTACAAAGAACTACAAAACCTAGCACAGAAAGAGGAAACACTTCAACATAAAAGTCCAGGAATAATGCAGTGCAGTAATGTAGTAATTTTACATGTAATTGAAGTTTATATGAACATATCTATAATCCTCTGCATGCATTCTGATTGAAATGTGACTATATATGTATATAAATTTCTTCTTTTTGCTGTTTTCTCAGCTCATGACCTGCTCCTTCACTGTCCTTGCAGTGCCAGGAAACGATTACATCCCCAAACGGATGCTGTCAGATCATTGTTTCTGAGAAATATTATGATGATGTGTTCATGCTTTCTTAATGTATGGCTCATCATATAGTTTGTGGCATGTTATTGTGCATCACTATCAGTGGTTTATAATATGTTTGAAGCATAAGCTGCATGTCATTTTCATGTCGCACGCTCTTAAAAGCCTGTATTTTTCTTGGAGTAACATGGATTCAGTCGTGTCAAAAAAATAAATCAAATGCAAATGAATTGTCTCAGAAACCATTGAATCTTTTTTTCTTTAACTGTATTTAAGTGATTTAACATATTTGTATTTTATAAGACTAATAATAGACATTTTTCAGATACCAGAAATATTGTTGTCTATGTTTAACATTTATATAAACTACCAGCATATGGTTTGGGATGATGTGAGGGTGAGAAATCATATTAATTTTCTTTTAAAATAACACAGAGACGCTGATCTTTTGTGACTTTTATTTTGGAATGACTGAAGTTCAGTTTGACTCTGAGTTCAGCTGCACAAACCTCAGAAGAGAGGACTTAACACCCCTGTGATCTGGTCAGACATGAGACTTAAATGTTTTATAACATTTACCATGTTTATGCACCGATTTCAACATAAGAAAAGTGAAATTCAAAAACGAACAAAAAACGCATTCAAACCAAAATATCTGACTTCCTGTTGGTCGGAGCTAATGACTGTAAATTAGAAAGTTGTTTGATCAGAACCATAGGTGGCGCTATAAAGAATCACCTCCACTCCCATTTGTGCTCATGCCAACTGGAGGACAACTCTAATGTGTGTGTCGAGTTTAATGCAATTTGAAACATGCTAGTCTCAAAAACACCCAAAAATATTATTAAAGTTTGACGTGTTGCCATGGCAACAGTATTTAAGATATCAATAATGCTTTCACAGGTCTACATCTGCCATGTTTTGATATTATACTGATGGAGTTTAAACCAAATTGGGTAGAAATAAGAGGGTGATTTCAAAGCATTTGGGTCCGCCGTAATGGCCACAGATTCCGACCTGTGTAGTGCACATTTTCAAGAGTTTTGAGCATGTTAAAGGCCCCAAAAGCCCCCAAAATCTTGGAAGAAAAATAATAAGAATAATAAGAACAAGCCTAAAGAAAACAATTGAGTGCTAAAAACACAGCTGCATCTAATGGAAATTAATGGAAAGAGAAATACAGCTGCAAAAACAACAACAACAATAAAACACTGCAGAAGTTATTTTTTGTTTTCAGTTTATTGCATAAATGAGAAAAAAAATATGGCAAAAGTATCTAGAAAGTTCTGTGAACAACAGCATACACACTGCATAACCAAATGTATTCTTAAATGAAAACAAGTCCCAGCAGTTGTAGGATTATAAATGCTATAATAATAGCAATGATGATAATAAACATATTATGTTAGTATAACACTTTTCATATGTGGGATGCAACTCAAAGTGCTTTGCAAGCATAAAAACATAATACAATTTCATATTAATTAGAAATAAAGAAATAATAATAAAATAAAAAAAAGAAAGAAATAAAGAAATTGCCAATACAGTTTGACCTCAACCATACCTATCAATATAAAATAATACAAAATAAAAATATTTTTTTAATGTTTCCATATATTGTTAAAGTATAATTCTGCATATGTATAGCTCAACAACAATACTGATACTGTACTAAAAATGGGTTGTTGTTTTATTTTTGGCACTCAATGGCAAAAAAATGGCACAATGGCACTCAAATGGAGGCTTTAGAGACACTCAAACACCCCCCCATATTCACAAGTAATGAATGCCTGTACATGACTGACTACATGACTGAACATGACAGTTTTACTTCCGAACCCAGAAGAGATACACTAGTTTTTGGACCAATTGAGAATCCAGTTCCCAAGAATTTGGCCTCCACCCCACCCAGACCAAAAGAAGCACCCGTATCAACTCCAAGGCCCAGTTTCACACCAACTGGACCTGCTTTAGCCGATGCGCTGGCAATTTCAGCCCGAGCCATTGCTCCGACTCCAAGCACACTGGCTTCAGCACCAGCGGAGGCGTTGGGACCTTTGGCTTCAGCCTCCAATACACTGATTTCAGCACGAGCTCGTCCAACTCCTGCTTCAGCATAGGCTCCAATCTTGGGAATCCTCATTCCTGGTTCGTTTTCAAAACCTCCCCCATAAGTTCCACTTCGAGCATAGTTGCTTTCTGCACGGGTGCTTCCTGGTCTGTCAAACGTGTCAATCATATTGAATGTGTCAATCACATCAACTTTAACTGAGGCAAGTTGTACCCTAGCCTTTTTTGTACCACCGTTTTTGTTTTTCCCTGTTGCCTTCTGTGCTCCTACCCTTGACTTTTTCTCAGGATCCTTCTGTGCTTCTACCCTCGACTCTTTCTCAGGATCCTTCTGTGCTCCTACCCATGACTTTTTCTCAATAGTTTTTTCACATTCTTCATCTGCAAATAAAACAAATGAGCTTTAATGCAGTGTAAATAGCTTTATATGAATTGATTTCACACTGAATATTAGAACATTATGAATATGAGTTGATTTTACTCAACCCTGCAAGCTGTAAGTTCTGTATTTATTATGATTTATTCCACACAATCCTCCACACAACATAGTTTAAATTGTTCAAAAGAAATCTTAAAAAAATTGATTTTTAAAAATATCAATATAAAAAAAAAAAGGTCAACTTTTAAAATGCCCTTACCGCTTAGTTCTTCTTCTTCATCTTCATCTTCATGATATTTTAAGCATCGGTTATCAGACATCTTTGCAGAGAATCAGGAGGGCTTTGAGAGTTGCAGATGGAGTGTCGTTGAGGACCGCTGCTCGTCCTTATATGCAGAGGGCACTGACTGAAAGTGAAAGTGCATTGGGTTTTGCCCTTGATTTCTTTGAATTGACTGAATTATTCTCACCAAAAACTGAAAGAAAATTGCACAGACGAGAGCAATAGACAAATCGCTATTCCATTTGTTTCACTATCTAGTTTGACTGCCCCTTAAAGCAATGCACAGAAACACTGATTTTACTGAGAGAAAAAACTCACACACTCACACACACTCACAAAAAATAACAGTTCTTTATTTGTGGTGTTTTTCAATGTTTGTTATGTTTGGTTGTTTTTCACTAAGAAAGAACCAAAAATGGTTCTTCAACATCACTGTGAAAAACATTATCTGGAACCTTGGTAACAATCGGCTTAAGAACGTGCACGTAAACACACTCAAAGGGTTCTTTTCTTCTCTAGGCAGGTAAAAAAATGTAAGGTTTATTTATCAAAATGTTCTTTTATATTTGTGTGATGTTCTGTATTTCGATCGCGACTTTAAAATATTATGAGAAAACATTTTATGAATGTTTATCCATCACATTACCTTTTATTTAACCCTAAATAAGAAAGCATTGTCAGTTTGTCTGTCAGTTGGCAGGGAGTTTTTGGTCGCTCTATTAAAAGTTGTTACTGTGAAGTGTGTAAAGGAAAATAAAAATAAGTTTACCCTCCTGTTGACTAGTGTCGTGGCCCTCCCAAACCATTCACACACACATAGATGATTCGACTATCAGTCAAATAGGAGGATTTGAATATTCTGATTTGAATGTGTAAATCCTTAGTCAGGGACACCCCTAGTGCCTTGACATGCATGAACTTTAATGACATCCCATTCTTAATTCGTAGGGTTTAATATGGAGTTGGCCCACCCTTTGCAGCTATAACAGCTTCAGCTCTTCTGGGAAGGCTTTCCTGAAGGTTTAGGAGTGTGTTTATGGGGATTTTGACCGTTGTTCTAGAAGCTCATTTGTGAGGTCAGACACTGATGTTGGACGAGAAGGCCTGGCTCTCAGTCTCCGCTCTAATTCATCCCAAAGCTGTTCTATCGGGTTGAGCTCAGGACTCTGTGCAGGCCAGTCAAGTTCCTCCACACCAAACTCCTCATCCATGTCTTTATGGACTGACGCTTTGTGCATTGGAGCGCAGTCATGCTGGGACAGGAAGGGGCCGTCCCAAACTGTTCCCACAAAGTTGGGAGCATGAAATTGTCCAAAATGCCTTGGTATGCTGAAGCATTAAGAGTTCCTTTTACTGGAATTAAGGGGCCAAGCCCAACCCCTGAAAAAACATCCTCACACCATAATCCCCCCTACATCAAACTTTACACTCGACACAATGCAGTCAGACAAGTCCTGTTCTCCTGGCAAATGCCAAACTCAGACTCGAGACAGACAAAAAAAGCATGATTGGTCACTCCAGAGAACACGTCTCACTGCTCTAGAGTCCAGTGGCGGCTGCTTTACTGCATCCCACGCTTTGCATTGCTCTTGGTGATGTAAGGCTTGGATGAGCTGCTCGGCCATGGAAACCCCATGAAGCTCTCTACCCACTGTTCCTGAGCTCATCTGAAGGCCACAGAAGTTTGGAGGTCTGGAGCTGTTGACTCTGCAGAAAGTTGGTGACTTCTGCTCGCTGTGACCCTCAGCATGGGCTGACCCCGCTCTGTGATTTTTCGTGCCCTATCACTACATGGCTGAGTTGATGTTGTTCCCGAATCGTTTCCACTTTGTTATAATCTCACTAAAAGTTGAGCGTGGAATATTTAGTAGTGAGGAAATGTCAGGAATGGACTTATTGCACAGGTGGCAACCTATCACAGCCCCACGCTTGAGTTCACTGAGCTCCTGAGAGCGACCCATTCTTTCACTAATGTGTGTAGAAGCGTCTGAAGGCCTAGAGCTTGATTTATACACCTGTGGCCCTGGAAGTGATTGAACACCTGAATTCAGTGATTTGGAGGGGCGTCCCAATACTTTTGGCAATATAGTGTTACTATACTGTATATAACTAGCGGTTTTGGGATATTTTAATCCAAAACATAAATATTGTGCCTTTAAAGTTACGAAAGTGTTAATAGTGCATTACTCATTTGTTCCTGTGCAACGTTAGTGATGGAATCTCACATCTTCATTTGCCTGGAAGAAATACTGGCATTAGGGTATAGACTTGTTTTCACTTTGTCCTAAACTTGAGGGTTTCCCACACAGAATGTGGAAGTGAAAAGGCCTTATTCTCATATTAAAAGTATTTGCAATGTGTGGGTGTTCAGTGTCTCCGTGTTTTTAGGGGCTTTCACACTTACCACTAAACTACAGTTTTGTGATGCCAGTCCTGGCATGTTTACCGTATGTGAAGTTGCAACATCAGCAGTGAAGTACAATTTTGATGCTGTGTGTGAGCACTACGTGCAGTATGACGTAAGAATAATGAATCTTTGGCCATCAGTTCTGATGGAGATCATGTGATGACTCTGTGCTGTTTACAGTAAACACAGCTTTTTATTTATTTATTGTTTTTCATTCTAAACTTACTTGTTAGCATGACATATTGGGATGCATGCAATACATTTTTTACAAGATACAAAGGAACATCAAAAAATTTCACAAGTTCACACTTACATCAAATTAAGTAGAGTAAAGATTATGCGTATTTGGCGTGCTATCCGGGGGAGGGCTCCAGGTTTTTTTGTTGTTGCCTGAACTCATGATAAAGATATATAATCCTGTTTGACTGTATTGTACAGGTCCTTCTCAAAAAATTTGCATATTGTGATAAAGTTCATTATTTTCCATAATGTAATGATAAAAATAAACTTTCATATATTTTAGATTCATTGCACACCAACTGAAATATTTCAGGTCTTTTATTGTTTTAATACTGATGATTTTGGCATACAGCTCATGAAAACACAAAATTCCTATCTCAAAAAAATAGCATTTTTTATCCGACCAATAAAAGAAAAGTGTTTTAATACAAAAAAAGTCAACCTTTAAATAATTATGTTCAGTTCTGCACTCAGTACTTGGTGGGGAATCCTTTTGCAGAAATGACTGCTTCAGTGCGGCGTGGCATGGAGGCGATCAGCCTGTGGCACTGCTGAGGTGTTCTGGAGGCCCAGGGTGCTTCGATAGCGGCCTTAAGCTCATCCAGAGTGTTGGGTCTTGCATCTCTCAACTTTCTCTTCACAATATCCCACAGATTCTCTATGGCAGGGGTTTTCAAATCATTCCTGGAGCCTCCCAGCACTGCACATTTTGGATGTCTCCCTTATTAGACACACCCAGCTGAGGTCATGGAGTACTAAACTAATCAGCTGATGAGTTAATACAGCTGTGTTAAATAAGACACCAATCCATCATATGCAGCGCCTTTTACTATACAGAAGCCTAACCCTTTAAGAATCTGAAATCGGATTGGAAAAGTAGGGCAAGTATCTATTGAGATGCATTTCTTAGGGGGCTGCATATGTTGAACGAGTGTCTTATTTAACACAGCTGTATTAACTCATCAGCTGATTAGTTTAGTAATCCATGACCTGAGCTGGGTGTGTCCAATAAGGGAGACATCCAAAATGTGCAGTGCTGGGGAGGCTCCAGGAATAGTTTGAAAACCCCTACTCTATGGGGTTCAGGTCAGGAGAGTTGGCAGGCCAATTGAGCACAGTAATACCATGGTCAGTAAACCATTTACCAGTGGTTTTGGCACTGTGAGCAGGTGCCAGGTCGTGCTGAAAAACCAAATCTTCATCTCCATAAAGCTTTTCAGCAGATGGAAGCATGAAGTGCTCCAAAATCTCCTGATAGCGAGCTGCATTGACCCTGCCCTTGATAAAACACAGTGGACCAACACCAGCAGCTGACATGGCACCCCAGACCATCACTGACTGTGGGGACTTGACACGACTTCAGGCATTTTGGCATTTCCTTCTCCCCAGTCTTTCTCCAGACTCTGGCACCTTGATTTCCGAATGACATGCAAAATTTGAGCAACAGTCCAGTGCTGCTTCTCTGTAGCCCAAAAGTGTCTTGACCTGGGGAATGCGGCACCTGTAGCCCATTTCCTGCACACGCCTGTGCACGGCGGCTCTGGATGTTTCTCCTCCAGACTCAGTCCACTGCTTCCGCAGGTCCCCCAAGGTCTGGAATCGGTCCTTCTCCACAATCTTCCTCAGGGTCCGCTCACCTCTTCTCGTTTTTTGCTACACTTTTTCCTTCCCACAGACTTCCCACTGAGGTGCGTTGATACAGCACTCTGGGAACAGCCTATTCGTTCAGAAATGTCTTTCTGTGTCTTACCCTCTCGTTTGAGGGTGTCAATGATGGCCTTCTGGACAGCAGTCAGGTCGGCAGTCTTACCCATGATTGCGGTTTTGAGTAATGAACCAGGCTGGGAGTTTTTAAAAGCCTCAGGAATCTTTTGCAGGTGTTTAGAGTTCATTAGTTGATTCAGATGATTAGGTTAATAGCTCGTTTAGAGAACCTTTTCATGATATGCTAATTTTTTTGAGACAGGAATTTTGGGTTTTCATGAGCTGTATGCCAAAATCATCAGTATTAAAACAATAAAAGAACTGAAATATTTCAGTTGGTGTGCAATGAATCTAAAATATATGAAAGTTTAATTTTTTTGAGAAGGACCTTTATATATACACCACTTATCGTTGATTAGATTTATTATCTAGTGTGCTCCACTCGTGTTTAATTAGGTTTAATTATCTGAACGTCCTCCTCCTGAGATTTGTTCATAAAACATCACATCAGGAGGGCATATACATAAACATAGACTCAGATTTCCTCAGAGATGTCATATTAAAAAAAAATATTTCTGTGCAAACCAAACCAGTGCAGCAAGATTCTCTGCAGTCTAAGTGTCAATAGTTATCAAAGAAAAGTCAACATTTCAGTTCACGGGATATTTTCAAAGTGGGTGAATTTTTACTTAACTTTGCCTCTGATCACCACTGTCGTCAACTTTTGGAGATTATTTTAAAAAACTACTATTGTGAACTAGTCCTATCGGTTTTTGGCTCAACCTCGATAAAACCACTGTGGCACAATTCACTGACCTTTGGACAGCTATAGCGGGGTCATCTAAAAACCAGGCGTGGCCAAGTCTAACCAAAATGTTCCTAAACGAAAACTCAGATATTTGCATCATTACGTGAGCACATGATCACAAAGGTGCAAAACCATATATTTCCTAAGGTAAATTGCCTGCTGTAAATGGTCTTACATACTTTCTAAATAAAACATAATATTTTTATGCACCTAAAGGCCTTAAACCGCTTGAACCCAGATAATTGCTGCTCGCAGCTATATTACTCTTTTTTTTTAAACACTTCAGATCCAAATTAGACCAATCCACCTTTTAATATATTGAAAAAGTTATTACCAGTCTTATAAAAGTAGATGACTAACTTTTAGGATTAGTCTAGTCTAAGCAATTTATGCAGTCGGATCATTTTTTCTCATTTGAAAATGGGACATTAAAAACTAAATGGTACATGCAATGTGTTAGTATGAATCCGTTTATGTGATGAATGTAAGGAAGCTGAGACTGGATCATGTTTTAATGGCATGCCGATCTAGCAATTTTAGGGTAATTTACTGAGTTCCGTTGTCGATGTGTTGGTACGGGCAGGCAGACCACGAAAACAGAGTTCAAGAAGAGTGTCTTAAAAAAAAAAGAGGAAGAAATTTTTGTTTCATTCTGTTTAGATTATTTGTCATGTGATTTCCTGAACATGAGGGAAATTGTATGACATTTAAACTTCAAAAAAGTTTAAGTAACACTAAACCCTTCAATTTAAAGGAAACAGCAAAGGGGCAAAGTGTGAATCCTTGAAGAGTGATTCCTACAGTAATCTTTGAATCTTTTTGTTGTTTTTAATATTTTAGGTATTTAGAGAGTACATGCACATGAAGAAATTAAATGTGGCAGATTTATTTTAGGTTAATATATCTACAACGCATTAAAGGGCCATGGAACCACCTCTTTCACCACCAGATATTGTTCTCACCAGTTTTAAAAAATAATGATAATGCAGTGTGCAGATAGCCTGACGTGGTCAATTCTAGTCAGAATATGAGTCTGATGCTCCATTGGGCTGTGATTATGGGGCGTGTTTAAACCCAACCAGGAAAGACCTACAACCAATCAGAGTTAACGTTAGTTGTCAAATGTCAACAGAACTTAACTGCACTGTGCCGCCAAGTCTGCGTTTTTTTCAGTGGATTGTTTTCTATGTCCGCGGGTTTAAGCGACTATTATGTGATATATAGACCCATGAGTGCGAATTTAAGCAGAAACCTTCTTAAGAAACCGTCGGCAGAAACCGAAATAACACACATTTTACCCTCCAAACACCATTTTTTCCCTGGAGAACCCCCCGAGAAGCTATTGTTTAGGGCTAGTAGCGGATTTTTTTGTAAAAACTTGGCAACCCTGTCTGCACACGCACTGGAATGATCTTTGCCGGTGTTGTAAAAAAAAAAAAAAGTAATGATACACAGAGCACTTACCCAACATGATCATCATTTTTGAGAGGAACAGTGAAGGTGATGCAGATACAAACAAGCTCTCCGTTTAGGATTTGAACAAATATAACCCAAGCCCCTTTGATGACGTGATGATTACGTTACTGTTGATCATCTGTCCGTCATCGGCTAAAGCCCGCCCTGATGATTTCATTGGTCAGAATTTCAGATTTCTAGGCTCTATAAGTCATGTTTAACCGAGACATCAGAGCCTGCGGCAGACGTCAGAAGAACTGTTGATATCAAGAATTGAATTTCAACTAGTAAAAACTCATTTCACTAGTGAAATGTCACCACAGACTGCCATTCAAATTCATATTCTTAATATCAATATAATTTCAGATATCTAAAATGGCTTTCTTACTAGTAACGATCACATTCATGATATAAGAAATTAACATTGCCACCAGTGGCAATTAAATTGTTGATATCAAGAATTCATATCCTGTGAATGAATAAAAGTCAAAACGGCTTGCCATGCTCGGTTAGAACGTCTCATCTTTTTTATTTTCCCGGTGAAACGACCCGAGTCCTTCACATATAAATCAGTCTACAGGCTTTACACAAGCTGGGAAGATGGGGAAGGACTCATTTTTTAAGTTTCATTACAAGCTATTCACACATTGGTAATAAAAAAAGCAATTTTTGCACTAAAAGTTGAAAACTAAAATAAATAAAAAGAAATGCTGTAATTTAAAATGAGTAAGAAAAAAATTCAGCAGGGGAAGACAGAGAGAGTTTTTTTCATGTCTTGATAAAGATTATACATCGTATGTTTTTATTATCTTATTTTATTAATTACATGGCACTCTATTTTTAATATACTCTATATTTGTTTTTCTTGTCATAATTGTTTTGTGTGTGTAAAACTGTAAACTCAGTCATATCAGTAAAAATCAATTGAAATTGAGAGAGAGATTACAATAGAAAAACCAAAAAAAACATCCACATCCAAATACACAGACACAAATACAACAACTTGGTTGTAAAGAAAAAGAGAAAACATGTACATATTTAAAAAGAATAAGATGATAATACAATTATGAATACAACAGATTGTTTTCTCATAAGTCATGCACTGAAAGCATTTATAACCTGTCGCATGTGATTCTGTTATAAAAGCTGAAGCCTGATCAAAGTAGTCTATCATGCGCTCTCATGTTAACTTGTAAAATATCCAAGGGCTATTTGAACTCATAGGTTTAAAGAAAAGGAAAGCATGCATGGCAGGTCGAACTATAAATGAAGAAGAAACGATTCTGTCAGAGCTTGTTGATGAGTAAAATAAGGCCTTTATGCGTTCAGTGAATCTGCTCTCATAGGCTGAATATTATTCCTATAGTCATATAGATGCAGCATCTGCTGGTTTAAAGTTCAT
Source organism: Pseudorasbora parva (assembly GCF_024679245.1). Taxonomy (NCBI): domain Eukaryota; kingdom Metazoa; phylum Chordata; class Actinopteri; order Cypriniformes; family Gobionidae; genus Pseudorasbora; species Pseudorasbora parva. Next base: position 38,243,854 of record NC_090193.1, read on the forward strand.
TTCTGAGATTTATTTGGGCAATATATAAACATGCAGGGAGTTGTCTTCCTCTCAGATAACCCTCTCCTATCATCACATGACCCCGTTCAAAGTTCATTCTGAAAGACACAGGTTTAAGACGACTTACTGTGACTTACTTTTCTCTTGGATTTGTGTTTGGATAAAAGGAGAAGGTGGAGCTGATGGAAGAAGGTAATGCTTACTGGCAATTTAAGACGTCAAATTATCATTTGATTTTAAACTCATTTAGGCCTAAACAAAACTTTGTCCTTTGTCTTGTTATTATAGCATCTGTGAACTAAACTGATCTCTCTCACCTAAATGTTTCATGTAGGCTATACGTAGTGTAAAGCATTTATTTTCTAGTTGGTTAACAGGTTTTTATATCATCACTTGGACTCCAGTCTTAAAGACTTCAGACTTGACTCGGAACAACAAACGCAGATAAAAAGTGTTAAACTACAAACATTGCGGATGTGCGAGTTTGACGGTTAAAGGTTCACCCTTTGTGAAAATGAAAATTAGCAATTAATATGAAAATTAATAATTAAATTATTATTTATTCATCCTCAAGTCATGCATTTAAAGAATAATAGCAGCCATTAGTGGACCCGTGGCCAAATTCTTTCCGTGAGGGAGCCCATGAGAGATTCCTTTCTAGATAATTAGCATTAGTTTTTCTCATCTTTCCCTGTCACCATCTCTTTCTCTTTTTTTCTCAATCTTTCTTCACTGTCCCTTAATCTTTCTATTATTAAGGTGTAACATTTGTTCAGTTAAATATCCAAAAACCACTAGGCCAGTGTTATATATTTTGTTGAGTTGAGTACTTACAATACCTCAAATATTTCCAACTATTTGTAAATTGAGAGAAAATTTATATTTTAACCAATGAACTGTGCCGTCTGAGGGAGTCGCCTGTCAGATGGGTCATATCTGCGTTCCCCTCGGTTTCTGGTTTTATTCTGCAGAAGCGCTTTACTCTTAGCAGTGTGAACAAGAGTCACAGCAGCCGCTGAGAGAACGCACAGAGTAACGTCAGATCCTCATCTCAACACACTCAGATGTGTCTGATATGATCAACAGAGCTGCGTTACCTCACACTCATCACTGGAAAAGAGGAAATTGCGCCGGCGACTGTGGCATAATAAAAGTCCCGCTGCTCGCAGGGCGTGTGTCACAATCGCTCCAGTGGCCTTGCTCAGCTTCACCCAAAAATGAAAATTATTTCATTAATTACTCACCCTCATGTCGTTCGACACCTGTAACACCTTCGTTCATCTTCGGAACACAAATGAAGATATTTTTGTTGAAAGCTGATGGCTGAGAAAGGCTTCAGATAGGCCTCCATTGGCATTCAGTACATTTTGACTGACCCACTCACAAGACCCATAAAAGGCACTAAAGACGACATTACAAAGTTCATCTCACTACAGTGGCTCTACAATAATTTTACAATGCGACGAAAATAGTTATTGTGTGCAAAAAAATCAAAATAACGACTTTATCCACCAAGTTATTGACGTGAACTCGACGCATGCGCGAGATTATGACGCAGATCCTCCATTCAATACATGACCAGGAAGAGGAGGAGCGCGGCTATCGCGTGAGTTCACGTCCGAGACCTACACGGAAGACAATAACTTGGCGGATAAAGTCATTATTTAGATTTTTTTGCGCACAAAAAATATTCTCGTCGCTTGGTAAAATGATTGTACAGCCACTGTAGTGAGATGGACTTTGTAACAAAGTCTTTAGTGCCTTTTATGGGTCTTGTGAGTGGGTCAGTGGAAATACAGTGCCTTGCAAAAATATCTGGCCCCCTTGAACTTTGCAACCTTTCGCCACATTTCAGGCTTCAAACATAAAGATATAAAACTATTTTTTTGTGAAGAATCAACAACAAGTGGGACACAATCATGAAGTGGAACGAAATTTATTGGATATTTTAAACTTTTTTAACAAATCAAAAACTGAAAAATTGGGCGTGCAAAATTATTCAGCCCCCTTAAGTTAATACTTTGTAGCGCCACCTTGTGCTGCGATTACAGCTGTAAGTCGCTTGGGGTATGTCTCTATCATTTTTGCACATTGAGAGACTGACATTTTTGCCCATTCCTCCTGCAGAACAGCTCGAGCTCAGTGAGGTTGGATGGAGAGCGTTTGTGAACAGCAGTTTTCAGTTCTTTCCACAGATTCTCGATTGGGTTCAGGTCTGGACTTTGACTTGGCCATTCTAACGCCTGGATATGATTATTTTTGAACCGTTCCATTGTAGATTTTGCTTTATGTTTTGGATCATTGTCTTGTTGGAAGACAAATCTCCGTCCCAGTCTCAGGTCTTTTGCGGACTCCATCAGGTTTTCTTCCAGAATGGTCCTGTATTTGGCTCCATCCATCTTCCCATCAATTTTAACCATCTTCCCTGTCCCTGCTGAAGAAAAGCAGGCCCACACCATGATGCTGCCACCACCATGTTTGACAGTGGGGATGGTGTGTTCAGGGTGATGAGTTTTGTTGCTTTTACACCAAACATAACGTTTTGCATTGTTGCCAAAAAGTTCAATTTTGGTTTCATCTGACCAGAGCACCTTCTTCCACATGTTTGGTGTGTCTCCCAGGTGGCTTGTGGCAAACTTTAAACGACACTTTTTATGGATATCTGTAAGAAATGGCTTTCTTCTTGCCACTCTTCCATAAAGGCCAGATTTGTGCAGTATATGACTGATTGTTGTCCTTTGGACAGAGTGTCCCTCCTCAGCTGTAGATGTCTGCAGTTCCTCCAGAGTGATCATGGGCCTCTTGGCTGCATCTCTGATCAGTCTTCTCATCACAGCTGAAAGTTTAGAGGGACGGCCAGGTCTTGGTAGATTTGCAGTGGTCTGATACTCCTTCCATTTCAATATTATCGCTTGCACAGTGCTCCTTGGGATGTTTAAAGTTTGGGAAATCTTTTTGTATCCAAATCCGGCTTTAAACTTCTCCACGACAGTATCTCGGACCTGCCTGGTGTGTTCCTTGTTCTTCATGATGCTCTCTGCGCTTTAAACGGACCTCTGAGACTATCACAGTGCAGGTGCATTTATACGGAGACTTGATTACACACAGGTGGATTCTGTTTCGATAATTATCGGGTTAATAACTCGACTGTATTTGATCACTAATGTCATCTGCCTCGTGATGTTTGGAATTACTTAAATGAAAATGATCTTACAAAATGGAGTTACTTTTAATAAATTAATTAATGAAAGTGAGTTAAAAAAAATTCACATCCAAACACCAGTCGAATGAGGACAGCTGTCCATCACCGCGTTCACGAGTGCAGAAGAGCACAGATGTTCACTGAGTGAGAGCGCAATAACGGACGATAGCAAAATGCATTTCATGCAAATCATGATTGAGACAAGGCTTCCTTTAAGTTTTGTTGAGGGATTAAGAACAGAAAACAAAGTGCTGTCAGAAACTTATCTTGACACCGTTATCTTTGTGTCTCTGCGTCTGTCATCGGGGTTTGTAGTTGCTCATTTAATTCAATGAGCGAGGCCGTGCGTGTGGGTGGAGGGAATATCTATATCTTACCCAGATACAGCAAATCTATTTTATGATTGGCTGTTCGGTCTCTATTTTTATTAGATTAACTGGTGCGTGGCAGGGCCGTCAGAACTCTATGGGGAACTCGCTTGATTGATTCCTCTAATAGCGCGCGTGTTACCCTGGCGATTTCTCTGCGTGAGAAATACAAGGTGTGGCGTGTGAGCGTGTGAACGGGTTGAAATGCGTGTGTCTCACGCCCAATGCGTGAGACTTGAGAGCCCTGCACTTGTTGTTGATTTTTCACAAAAAAAAATACAGTTTTACATCTTTATGTTTGAAGCCTGAAATGTGGCAAAAGTTCACAAAGTTCAAGGGGGCCGAATACTTTCGCAAGGCACTGTAGACTCATTAGCTGAGCGAAGGCTTCTGGTGGGGGTGTAGACTCGTAGGAGTGAGTCGAAGTATGCGGTGCTGAGCTTGTGGAAGATCCATAAGCAAGAGTCAGAGCTTTGAATTTGATCCTGGCAGCGAGTGGTAGCCAATGCAGAGAGATGAATAGAGGTGTGACATGAGCCATTTTAGGCTCATTGAAGACAAGACGTGCCGCAGCGTTCTGGATCATTTGCAGCGGTTTGATGTCACAAAATGGAAGTCCAGCCAGAAGCGCATTGCAATAGTCAAGTCTAGAAATGACCAGGGCTTGGAAAAGAAGCTGTGTTGCGTGCTCCGTAAGGAACGGTCTGATTTTCCTGATGTTGTGCAACGCAAACCTGCATGACAGAGCTGTCTTTGAGATGTGGTCTTTGAAGAACAGCTGGTCATCAAAGATTACTCCAAGATTTCTGTCCGATCTTGAAGGGGTAATCAAAGATGAACCTAGCTGGATGGTGAAGTCGTGTTGTAGGGTCGGAATAGCAGGGAAGACGAGCAGCTCAGTCTTTGCTAAGTTGAGCTGCAAGTGATGTATTTTCATCCATGCTGAGATGTCCGCAGACAAATTGGGAAGCAGCATATGACTAAATCTTAAGTATCAGTCTCAGCTCCGGGTATACTTAAGTTTCCGCGTCTCGCACAGCTTTCAAAGTATACTCAACCGTGGATGGCCGAGCTTTATTAAAATAATCACACAATACAATTTTGAAAGAAATTTGCAGTTTAACTTTTTTTTATGTCCTCATGTTTTTTTTTCTGACAGAACTGAGAGCCGTTGTTCTGGGATGGCAGAAATCTGACAAAGCCTCAGTCATCAACAGCATTTTAGGTGATGAAGTTGCATCCGACAAACATTTTGTGAAGTCTGTGAGGAAAGATGGTGAAGCGAACGGGAGGAAGATAACTCTGATTAACACGCCATGCTGGTGGGAGAATTTTGGTTTGCAAGATTCTCCCGAGGTTGTCAAACAGGAACTGGTTTGCAGTGTCTTCAAGTGTCCACCAGGGCCTCATGTCTTTCTACTGGTCATTAATCTCAGTTTGCCTTTCACTGAAGAAAACAGACTCAGCATTGAGAAGCACATCAGTCTGTTTGGAGAGAGAATCTGGAGACACACTGTAGTGCTCTTTACACAAGCCGATTCCCTGAAGGACAAATACACCGAGCAGCGCATAAAGAATCAAGATCTGCAGCAGATCATACAGAGATGTGGAGAAAGATATCACCTTTTTGATCTCAACAACAAAAGTGTTGCAGTCAAAGAACTACTAATCAAGATTGATGATGTTGTGGCAGCAAACGATGGCAAGACTTTTGAAACACATGATGAGATGCTACAAGAGATAAAGAGAAATGAAAATGAAGAAAGAGCAGAAGCCAGACAAAAAAAGATGCAGGACAAAAGAAACCGGCTGAATGACATAGGTAAGTAAACCTCACAAATGTATACAAGTCAAAAGTTTGGCTCATTTAAGGGCTTTTCATACTGTTCTGGGTTATTGTCATTCTTAACCCTGCATTTGACCCTGGTAAACACACTTCTAATTTAGCATCGTTTTTGTGCTGATAATATATGAGACTCAAATAGACTAGTGCGCCCTAAAATGTCCAACATTAACATGGCCTTAAGAAATGTTTTTTTTGAGGAGGTGGGGTAGTGAAGGCCCCTGTACAAAGTGCTCATCATATATTCAAACTTAATAAAGTATGAACGTTTTTCTTAAACATCTAATAAAGTTCTCACATATTTTTCCCCCTGACTATTTTGTTTTTAATTTTTTGGAAGAAGAAGCTGTGGCTCCGCTCTCAAAACTGAGAATCGTATTGCTGGGTTGGATTATGTCTGGAAAGAGTTCAACCGCAAACACCATCTTCAATCAAGAAATATTTCAGATAGAAAAGGCACAGACGCATACAAACCATACTGGTGACGTACATGGCAGAGAAATATCTGTGTTGGACACCCCAGGCTGCTGGAAGTATTTATCATCTAAATTCAACCCAAAGTTTGCTCAGGACACAATCCTGGAGAGCATAAGCCAATCACAACACATGCAATTCCCTCACGCCATGATCCTGGTGATTCCTGTTGATACTTCGTTCAAGAATGAACAGAAAAGAATCATTGAAGAGTATATGGCTGTTTTCGGAGAAGACGTCTGGAGACACACCGTAGTTCTGTTCACATGGGGCGACAGGTTTCCAGACGTATCGATCGAGCAGCACATCGAGAGTGAAGGGGAAGCCCTGCAGTGGCTGATTGAGAAATGCAGGAACAGATATCACGTCTTTGACAACACAGACAAGAAGAATCGAGCTCAGGTCGCAGAGCTGCTCCAGAAGATTGATGAGATGGTGGCAGAAAACAGTCTGTACTGTCTGAAATCTCAGTGTGCTGCAGAAGTGGATGTCCATGAGACTGATACACAGCAAGATGAAGAAAGTAGTCTGAACACTGACCAGTTACTGAAAATGATGTACCAGGAGATGAAAAACAGGCGTAAAGAGACAAAACGAAAGCTAAAAGAATTAGGGATGAATTTCACTGATGTCGATAGCATAGATATGCCTCCAAATAGTAAGTTAGCAATACTGTCTAATAATTTCAATGGACATAGCAAATGTTCAGTTAATGTTGCATTTGAGCCCTTTTGTGTGTCATCTTCCTTTTCCAGTGTCGGATGATAAACTCATGGAGAAGATAAGGAGAGAAGTAAGAAGATGGGAAGCAATAATAATGGATGGGATGTTGAACATTCAGAATTCTGAAGCATCATATGGTACAGCATTACACGAAACGCATTGCTAAAAGGAAAATATTTCATTTTTTACATAGTTTAAAGGAGGGGTGAAATGCTGTTTCATGCATACTGAGCTTTTTACACTGTTAAAGACTTGGATTCCCATCCTAAACATAGACAAAGTTTCAAAAACTAATGTTGGACGTTTGATGGAGTATTTCTGTGTTAAAAATACTCCTTCCGGTTTCTCACAAGTTTCGGAGAGTTTTTTTCGAGTATGGGTCGACTTGACGTTAATAGAGCGGAAGGTCCTTGTATGGGCCGTACGGGCTCTTCTCCCGGTAGGGTGCGCGCGCGCGTGACTAGAGCGAGAGAGGAAATGCACGCCCATAAACACTCTCTCAGGTGCAGATCCAGTCGTCCGTGAACACTTATGTCAGTTATAGTCCGCGCCGTGCTCCACTTTATTCCTTCACTTTGACATTAAGAGACTTCAATGCTTCAGCACAGCATTCTGGGAAGGCAGCGCTGCATTTGAACTGATTTGAACGCAGAAATGACGGGAAGCTTCACAACATCGCTTCAGTCGCATCGCAAAGTAGATCTCCACACTCCAAGAAGTGTGTTTTTGACGGAGCGGTCCCAGCGATAAAGGTTCGGTCCTGCTTTGGAAGCAGCCGGTGAGTAAAACTGCTTCAAATGTCTGTTGTTGGCTATCGTCGCTTGAGTAAACATCAGTAAACGACACGATCGCGTGCTTCGTCATTCAAATGTGCTAATGGACTCCATTGTTGTTCAATGTATAACGTTACACTAGTCTGACATGCAAAACCGTTTTGCTTGCCACTGCTAAGGTTTAGTCGCATACAATAGTCCATAAACCGAATCATGTCCTCATAAACTGCGAGTAAAGACACACAAATGTTGACAGTCCACTAAATACAGTCCATACCACAGAGACGGACGTCCTGATGTTGCTGTTTCTATTTCAGCCTCCGAATTAGATTCTGGATCATATATCTATCAGCTGAGATCGATAGCAAGGGTTTCTCCACGCTTGAGGACGTCACCGCTTTGTTCGCACTCGTCATTCTTTAGCTCCGCCCACATGATACGCCTCCAGCCGCTCGTTTTTTTCCGGAAAGACTCGGTACAGCCTATATTTCTTTTATAAATATAATAAAACTAAAGACTTTTCGGAGATATGAAGGATGCAATACTACTCTATAGGTACTCAAGATTGACATGAGATTAACTGAAACTGAGTGTTTCACCCCACCTTTAACAATGTTTATTTCATGCCACTTACTTTGTTCTATTCATGACACCTACAGGTACAGAGGCAATGGTGTTGAGGTGGCTTCAGAAATGTGAGGAATACAGCTCATCTAAAACATCCGGATATGAAACAAGCTCAGAACTCAGTGATCTCTAGAAGATCCAAAGAGATAACACATCCAAACTTCAAATGATGCATGGCTAAAAAACAGTTTGCATTGGTTTTAAAGCCAATTTATTTAGCAATTAGTTGTTAAATGTGTTTTTCTATGTTAATTAATATGTTTGTGTAATTGTAATTAATATTTGATATTTTTGTATGATATACTGTATATACACACCAAATCAGGCAGAACATTATACTACACCTTATGGGCATGCACCTAATATTGTGTTGGTCCCCCTTTTGCTGTTATAACAGCCCTGACCCGTCGAGGCATGGACTCCACTAGACCCCTGAAGGTGTACTGTGGTATCTGGCATCAAGATGTTAGCAGCAGATCTTGCAAGTCCTTACATTAGCTTGTCTGTTTGATCAGACCACATGGGCCAACCTTCGTTCCCCACGTGCACCAATGAGCCTTGACCGCCCATGACCCTGTGGCCGGTTCATCACTGTTCCTTCCTTGGAGCTCTTTTGATACTGACTACTGAAGATTTGGCCCTTGTCAAACTCGTTCAAATCCTTACACTTGCCCATTTTTCCTGCTTGTATCACATCAACTTTGAGGACAAAATGTTCACTTGCTGCCTAATATATCTCAGAACAGGAGCTGTGATGAAGAGATCAGGGTTATTCACCTGTCAGTGGTCATAATATTATGCCTGTATACATTACTTTGTTATAAATTTCATCATATGTAATATAAAATATTATTTTTGTAATGTTTCAATAGGTTTTGATGTCTGTTAAATGTATTATCCTTATTAAACTTTGTACATAGTTGTATTTTATGAAGTTAAAAAAGGAAATATTTGAGATTTCACAATGACTATTGTCTATGTTTAATATACAGCACTTATGGTTGGTTGTGTCAGTGACATCCTAAAACATTATTATTATTATTATTATTATTATTATTATTATTATTATTATTATTATTATTATTATTATTATTATTATTATTATTATTATTTTGGTAGGTTTGACAAACAAAGCTATTTGTTTATACAAGATTATATTTTTCATTTTTTAAGGAACTTTTCCATTTGAAAGGACTAATACTGAATATAAATAAACAGAAAGGTGTCCGTTCTCCTGTGACATTTATTTTGAAAGTTACATTCTGTTCTGGGACTTTTATTTTGAAAGGTGTTTTCTCTTCTGGAATTTTTATTTTGAAAGTCGTATTCGCTTCGGAGACTTTGAAAGTCGTGTTCTCTTCTGATACATATTTTAAAAGCTGTATTGTCTTCTGGGACTTTTATTTTGAAAGCTGTGTTCTAGTCTGGGACTTTTATTTTGAAAGTCATGCTCTCTTTTTAGACATGTTTTGAAAGCCATGTTCTCGCCTGAGACTTTTATTTTGAAAGCAATGTTCTCATCTGGGACTTTTATTTTGAAACTCGTGTTCTCTTTTGGAACTTTTATTTTGAAAGTCGCTTTCTCTTCTGGGACTTGTATTTTGAAATCCTTGAGGTCCAGTGTCGGTCGGTCTGTCAGACGGTGTGTTTCTCATGACAGGAGTAGATTTAACATCCATGTGTTCGGGTAAGATGTGTGATTCGTGTGTTTTATAGCACTTAAACTGATTATGCTATGATATCGATACATAAAGAAGGAAAGCGAAGTCTTTTAATCAGCTATTAATGATGTCATGGGCTCGCGCGCTAACGCTAAAAGCTCATGTCACCTCTACAAATATTTGACAATTTAACTACTGACCATAGACTAAAAAAATACTACTGACAGACGATTAAATATTTAGTTTTTATACAACCAGGGAGCAAATTAATAATGTCTTAACAGGACTCCGTTGAGTAAATATTCGAGTTAACAGGATATAACCTTAGTTATAAAACTGAACTTTTATGGATATCTGTTTTTAATGACCCTACTTTTCTAAACATTATAGGAATAAACGCATTGTATTTTACTGTACATGCCATCTTGCTGTTAATAATTTTGTCTGTGTGTAATATTACATAAATCATCATCATAATTTACTTTCACTTTTGTATTCCTGACATTGTAAACTGTACCATGTACAGTAATATAACCATGGGACTATCATAACATGGTACATGTCAAACTATATCAAAACATGGTAGTTCTATAGTAGGGTATAGTTAATGAGAAGAGTTTCCAGGTTAATTCAACTCAAAATCGAATGTATTTGTTTTATTTCCCAGTTTTGACAGCTCTGATGTGAAAGTCTTGAAGGTAAGAGCGAGTGAATATCATTTTATACAGTCTCCTGAATTTGCTGTGATTTTCATTGGATGTTTCTGAAACATTCTCAGTAATATATATATATATATATATATATATATATATATATATATATATATATATATATATATATATATATATATATATATATATATATATATATATATATTTTAATTACTCTACTTTTCTAAGAGGAATTACAGCTCAGACCAGGGCCGGCCTAAACCTACCCATCACAGGAAACATTCTGCATTTTTACTTTCTCAAAAAAACGTATCCTGTATGATTTATAAGCATTTTGAACAGTGGGGACCGGCTCATTTGAAAAGTGACTACTATCAGCTATTACTATCCTTATGGGGACATTTGGTCCCCACAATGTAATATAAACAAGGACACACACACACACACATATACAAAAATGTGTGTATACGTATATCCTCCACTAAACTATGCATGCTCATGTTTTCACCATGAATTAAACTTTTTAAGAAATTTTTATATTTAGTGTGCATTTTATTTTTTAGCTATTTTAGATAAACCTGTATATAAATATCATTACTAATTTCAGAAAATACATTTTACAAACGCCATATATCCCCTTACAATTGCACAACTGAATAAAAACATTGGGCTATTCAAAAAAATTATATATGTTTATAAACAATTGACGTGATTTTTTACAGATTCTGATCACCCAGAACAGTTGCCTACATAAAGTTTAAGATAAAAATAACTGGAATTAATTAGCAAGCATTTATATTTAGATAATGCATTTAGATAAACTGTTCATTCATTTCATCACTTTACCTCCGTCTTTATCCCCTTATTCCTTTATATTCCTGTATCATTTTGACACATTGGCCATCCGTCATAAATAATTAGGCAACTTTCCAACTTTCACTGGCGCGAGCAAACAAGCACATTCCTGTGTGTGAGATGCGTGAGAGGCTACGCAACAACAAATCCCAACGTTAAACTGATCACGTGTTCAGTATCGGACACACTAAAGCACTCGCTGGGCAGGAGGAGATTGATGCGGTGGTCTGGGAAGAGTGGGGATTTGTTTAAGGTTTTTTTGGGTAATATTTCGAGTTAATATTAATAAAAAGTAGCAGTAATAAAACCGGAAAAATCACTCATTTTGGCGCCCTTATGGATGAGTGGCACCTCTAGCATTTGCCTATTCCGCCTATGCCACGGGCCGGCCCTGGCCCAGACAACATATATACTTAAATGTTCATCACGTTCAGCAGTGTTTTATGTAACTTCCTAGTGTTTCCTGTAAAATGACACCAAAATTATCCCACTATATGTTGGTGTGGGAAGCTTTCCAATTTGGGTAGGCCAAATCCAGCCGGAAATCACTAAAAAGGGTTCCAGAGCTAAAGAGGTTAATCATATGTTTGCATTTTACTCTATAAGCCATCTTGCTGTTAATAATTTTGTGTGTGTGTAATATTACATAATCAATATTACATTTCACTTTTGTGTTCCTGAGATAATTGTAAATTGTACTGTGACTTTTGTTTTCATGATCCTCCAATAAAACCATGGTATTATCATAGCACAAAACATGGTAATGCTGTGGTACGTTTAAGTTAATGATGAGTTTTCAAAATAAATCGCCTCAAAATCAAATGTATTTGTTTTATTTCCCAGTTTCGAAAGCTCTGATGTGAAAGATTTGAAGGTAAGAGTGAGTGAACACATTCACACAGAGTCTCCTGAACTTGCTGTGATTTTCATGGGATGTTTCTGAAATATTCCCAGTACAGGTGTGGAAATGGAGCAGTCAGATCGTTCCCCGTTGAAGCGTTTTGTGCTGGCCAAAAAGAAGATCGGCGAGGTTTTTGAGCAGCTCTTGGTTTACGTTCAGGAGGGCGCAGAGTTTGTGAAAGGTAAACGTTGATTTTAATAGTTTATGTGAGACTAAAAATATCCAAACACACAGATTCTCCATAGACTTCGAACATTGCTAGGTCTAATACAGAGTTGCCAGTTTAGCTTTTGTAGTATTTACATGTGTTTTGCTTATCCTCTTGTGTTTGTTAACAGAGACCTCTAATAATGAGTCGTTGGAGAATATTGCAAACAGTAGCCAGTTGGATCAGATACAGGCGTACACAGGCAAACTGTCCACCATTAAAGAGGTGTTGTCTCGCAGACATATGAAGGTGGCCTTCTTTGGCAGGTGAGTTTTGTGTTTGACCAGAAGTTGTTTTGCTTTTAGTTTCGCTTTAGCAAACATCCTCTTGTTCGTTATGTTACTAGAACAAGCAATGGCAAGAGCACAGTGGTCAACGCCATGTTGCATGACCGCGTGCTGCCCAGCGGCATCGGTCACACAACCAACTGCTTCCTGAGCGTGGAGGGGACGGATGAGGATAAGGCCTTTCTGAAGACAGAAGGATCCGAGGAGGAAAAAAGCATCAAGGTGCAGACAAGTGCATGTTTTCCCTCAGAATATATTCAATATACACCGACCAGGCATAACATTATAAAGTGAAGAACACTGATTATCTCTTCATCACGGCTCCTGTTAGTGGGTGGGATATATTAGGCAGCAAGTGAACATTTTGTCCTCAAAGATGATGTGTTAGAAGCAGGAAAAATGGGCAAGCGTAAGGATTTGAGCAAGTTTGACAAGCGCGTTTGGGTGAAAAAGAAGGGGAAAAAAGTTGTTTTTTCTTTTTATTGAAAAAGATTTTTTTATTTTTAGGAAATCAATTGATTGGATAAAGAGTTTGATTGTTAAAATTTAAGATAATGTAATTTTAAAAGAAAGGTTTAAAAAAAAAACTTTCATTTCAAAAGTTTGATTTCAAGGATCCATATTGTTTATTGTTAAAATTAATACATTAGGTTGTAAAAGTTTTATGAAATAAATTGATAATATACTTTTGGCGATTTAGGCCATGTCCATACTAAGCCATTAACACAGATACAGAAAAAATAAAACGGAAAACAGAATTTGGGGGAAAATAAAAGTAACGTTTTTTTGCACTTTGAGATTCTTTGGAATGAAAAGTGCGTTATAAATAAAGTCTAATATATATAGTTTATATAAGTATAATGTAAGTTTGATTTCAATGAATTTTAATCATGTATTAAATTATAAAAGTTTTATGAAATCAATTGATAAGATATACTTTTAATGATTCAAATGATGATTTAATTTCAAAATAAAAGTTTGAAGAAAAAAAAAAACTTTCAAACGTTTAATTTCAAAGACCCCTATTGTTTGTTGTTAAAGTTTTATGAAATCAATTGATGATTAAAATTTAATTAAGCCATTAGCACAGAATCCAGAAAATTTTAAAGGGAAAACACAAACTTTAAGAAAGAATTATTGTTGGGGGGGGGGGGGGACCCTGTTGTTTATTAATACAAAAATGTACACATTATTAAATGGTAAAAGTTGTATAAAATCATTTGATAATTAGTTTTTTGATGAAAGTACAGAAAATGTAAAATGGGAAACAAAGGGACCTTCTCAATGGATCACATTTTGCACACTTGCGTCACAAAACTTGCACAAATAGTGTTTGCAGTTAAGAAACTGGGGCCAGATTCACGAAAATTTTCTTAAGAAAAAAGTTACGAAAATTCTTAAGATAAATTTTAAGAAGTTATTAAGAATTTTCCTAAGTGCAGTTCTTGAAAAATTCTTACGAAGTTCTCAAATATTTTCTTAAGAACATCTTAGTTTTTTACTTAAGAAGAAAATAAATGGTGTTATTTTATTGAAAGGTATTACTGAAAGTGAAGACTCGCTGAATGAAAAACACTTCAAAGCCTGTCTTTTTGCGCTTCCTGCTAATAATCCTGATTACAGTACATATCATAATAAGTGTGCCGCCTATTTTCCTCGTTTTTTAATATTTTTAATGTTCCGTGTCGGTAAAATCTGTATTTTATAAGAGCCTAGCCATTTATCAAGAACGCTGCTCGGGTACCAAGGATCGGCCGTTAGATCTACACAAGACGAATCATATCTCGGTGACCTCCAGAGCCTGCGGCAGACGCCTGAAGAACCTGCCAAGAAAAGGCTGCTCTCGGTGTGTTAACGTGCGCTGAAGACCTGCTGACCGCCTGGAGCTCACAACTCCGAAAAAGCCAGATAAAATTGTCAAATAGGTGCTCTCTTTATAAATAAACCACAGATTTATTCTTTAAATAAGTACATTCGCGCCTGAAAAAGTCTTAAAAGTACTGTTTGTGACACAATAACAGTATTTTTAGATTACGTGGAGTTTCTCGTCCGCTATTATCTTGCCGGTCGGTGCGAGCTATGCTGGTTTTATACTCGTCCATATGGTACTATTAGTTATAAATATTATATTTAGCTAGCTACTGTTATGTTGTAATGCTTAGTAATTGAAACAACCCAATAAATTGGTTAAACATCTTACATTTGGGTATTTAAGATAGGTTAGAGGTTATCCTAACTTTAAGAAGTTATTTACGATGATTTTTAAGAACATTCTTTTCATGAATATGAACACTTCTTAAATGTTATCTTAAGAACTATCATTAAAAAAAAAGATATGATTTTTAGGAAAAGTTTTTGGGAATACAAAATATTCTTATGTTTTTTCTTAAGTAAGAAAATAAGAAGAAACTGGCAGTTAAGAATAATTTTATTCTTAAGAATGCTTTGTGAATCCGGCCCCTGCTTCTTAAAGTTCATGTTATGAATGTCAAATGCACTTTTTCTCTGCAGACAGTGAATCAGCTGGCTCACGCCCTACATATGGACGAGAGTTTGGATGCTGGCTGTCTCGTTAAAGTCTTCTGGCCCAAGGCAAAGTGTGCCCTGCTCAGAGACGACCTGGTTCTGGTGGACAGGTACACCTCCATCAGCCCAAAATGCAGTTAATATGTCCCATTGTAGTGCAGTCTGAAGAGTAAAGTTTAATATTTGTCTTTCAGCCCTGGAACAGATGTGACCACACAACTTGACAGCTGGATTGACAAGTTCTGTCTGGACGCTGATGTGTTCGTGTTGGTGGCCAACTCTGAATCTACACTAATGAACACGGTGAGCTGCACGCTGTATTCAAAAGATTGTGTTAATAAAATGTCACGCATTAATCTGACTAATCTGGACTGGCATGTGATGTCACATGGTGTTGAGTGTTTGTAGTGCGCTAATACGGGAAAGTATGCAGAGGAGTAGGGTTTGCTCAGTGTTTGGTTGCGTTCAGTTCAGAAGAATGCAGTGCTGAGTTTAGAACACACACACACACACACACACACACACACACACACACACACACACACACACACACACACACACACACACACACACACACAAAGACACAGAGGCTGAACTCTGCTCATACCCACTGAGGCATGCCTGCTATCCCAGGATGCTTCAGATGATTTCAGGGCCTCTCTCGGGGGATTTTCGTAAAGGGCAGATAAACACTCCATTATAATTGACATCCCCTTACGTTCGGGCGGCATTACTCATGGAAAAAAAAGAAAAAAACTAGATTATTTGTACCAGGGTTATTATAGTTACTAAAACCATTAAAACATTTTAGTTACTTAAAATAAACATGAACGAGTTATTACATATTTAAACAAAGGCAGAATTTCTCAGTTTCATTTAATTGATCTTGATGTACTAAATGACTAAAACGGAAATACAAATGAGTGAAAACTACTTTACTAAAACTTTAGATTAAAATGAAAACAATGTATGACCTGAAACTTGTATTGTGGCATACTTGAGTTTAACTAAATTAAATAATGAAATGATTAGACACTTCTACATAAAATATAATCAAGTAAATAAGCATAGATGAGTAGATTAGAAACACATTTTAGATGTGAAATATGAATAAAAAACTAAATGAAATACACTTTAAAATAAAATGCAGCGGATAACATGAAAGAACGAAATGAATAAAATAACATTTCAGTTTGTATTTCAAATTCTTTTTCATTTTATACGGGGGAAAAATTATTTCACGCCATATTTATTTCTTCTACATATAGGGATGGGTATAGAGAAAATAGACTTGCGCGCCATACTGTTTTCTGTGCTGCAGAGACACACATATAGTACTACACACACACAAACACACACACATGTGCGCACAGAAGCGCACAGTGCGCCTTTGTTTTGAATATGCGGCATCTCGCAGTGGAAAATACATATTGTTGCTTTAAGTGCACATTCTTCATGTTCCCAACCGATTTAATGCTGTAGTTTATTGCTGCTCAACAACTGATTTGATAAGAGTGAACACTTCTGTTGTCTTTACTCTGCCTGTGTGTGTGTATGTTTGTGTTCATTACAGTGTTTCCATCACATAAACCCCTAGTCAACTCACCCTCGTCAACCTCTTTGTTATTTCTTTTTAAAGGAGAAGCATTTCTTCCACAAGGTCAATGAACGCCTCTCAAAGCCCAACATCTTCATCCTGAACAATCGCTGGGATGCTTCCGCTGCCGAACCGGAATACATGGAGGATGTGAGTTTGTTTGGATCACTACAGATGTTCCCGAAGCAAAATGAAACGTATCTCTGATATGTCACTGATTTTGGTTTGTATTAATGGTCTCAGGTGCGTAAGCAGCACACGGACCGGTGTGTAAACTTCCTGGTGGAGGAGCTGAAGGTCGTGGATCGCGCACAGGCGCCTAATCGCATTTTCTTTGTGTCGGCGAAGGAAGTGCTGAACTCGCGGATGCAGCGGGCGCAGGGTATGCCAGAGACTGGTAAGAGTTTGATCTTTAGAGGGTTCATGTGGCAGAGCCAGATACTCACAGCCCGCATAACATCTAGTAAATGGGAATCATAGATTTAAGTATTTAAAGAAATTATCTTTCATGGCATTTTTGTGTTGTATTATTAACAGACACAGGACACACGCATGAGGAAATCTAAGTAACTAAAACTTTTTAAAAATATATATTTTTACATAATTTTTTTTACATAATTTATTTTAAGATTGATATAACGTACATATTTTTGGTCATTCTTGTACATTTAAAGGTACACTATATTGCTAAAAGTATTGGGACACCCCTCCAAATCACTGAATTCAGGTGTTCAATCACTTCCAGGGCCACAGGAGTATAAATCAAGCACTAGGCCTGCAGACGCTTCTACACACATTAGTGAAAGAATGGGTCGCTCTCAGGAGCTCAGTGAACTCAAGCGTGGGGCCGTGATAGGTTGCCACCTGTGCAATAAGTCCATTCCTGACATTTCCTCACTACTAAATATTCCACGCTCAACTGTTAGTGGGATTATAATGTTAGTGGAAGCAATTAGGAACAACAGCAACTTAGCCACAAAGGGTTTGGCCACCTAAAATCCCAGAGAGGGGTCAGCGCATGCTGAGGTCAGTGCGCAGAAGTTGCAAACTTTCTGCAGAGTCAATAGCTACAGACCTCCAAACTTCTGTGGCCTTCAGATGAGCTCAAGAACAGTGTGTAGAGAGCTTCATGGAATGGGTTTCCATGGCCGAGCAGCTCATCCAAGCCTTACATCACCAAGTGCAATGCAAAGCGTGGGATGCAGTGGAGTAAAGCAGCCGTCACTGGACTCTAGAGCAGTGAGACGTGTTCTCTGGAGTGACCAATCACACTTCTGGCAATCCCATGGACGAGTCTGGGTTTGGCGGTTGCCAGGAGAACGGGACTTGCTTGACTGCATTGTGTCAAGTGCAAAGTTTGGTGAAAGGGGGATTATGGTGTGGTGTTGTTTTTCAGGGGTTGGGCTTTCTAGTGAAAGTGAAAGAAACAATTAATGCTTCAGCATACCAAGACATTTTGGACAATTTCATGCTCTCAGCTTTGTTGGAACAGTTTGGGGACATCCCTTTCCTGTTCCAGCATGACTGCGCTCCAGTGCACAAAGCGTCGGTCCATAAAGACATGGATGAGCGAGTTTGGTGTGGAGGAACTTGACTGGCCTGCACAGAGTCCTGAGCTCAACCCGATAGAACAGCTTTGGGATGAATTAGAGCGGAGACTGAGAGCCAGGCCTTCTCGACCAACATCAGTGCCTGACCTCACAAATGAGCTTCTAGAACAACGGTCAAAATCCCCGTAAACACACTCCTAAACCTTGAGGAAAGCCTTCCCAGAAGAGCTAAAGCTGTTAGAGCTGCAAAGGGTGGGCCAACTCCATATTAAACCCTACAGATTAAGAATGGGATGTCATTAAAGTTCATGTGCATGTAAAGGCAGACGTCCCAAAACTTTTGGTAATATAGTGTACCTTTTGGACGTGTTGGGGTTAAAAAACAAAACTGCATGCATTTTGCTTATGAAAATTGTTTTGGTTGTGCTTCGTCTTGCTGGACGTGGCATCGTGGTTGAATTGTTGGTCATAAAAACCGTTTCTACTATGGGTTCTCCTAAGTTTATTGGTGGGTTGCACAACTGGTGTCCCTTAATGTGCTACAAGGTCCAAATGTGTTCCCTTTGAGTTACTCTGCTAAACCTTTTGCGTTATAGAGCTTGATAAAGATGCATGTGTGTGTTTACAGGTGGTGCTCTCGCCGAGGGGTTTCAGGAACGACTGAAGGAGTTCCAGAACTTTGAGAGATCGTTTGAGGCAAGTCTGAGCTGATTGTGTGGTTGCTAGAAAGGAGAACTGTAGCTGTTATAGGTTACATGAAAACCAAAAAAGACATCTGTTCTAACTGAACCTGATGTGATTCCACGACGTGATAAAAGGCATCTTTTTTTGTTTTAACCAGCGATACTCGATGAGCATCAGGAGATACTGTTTTAGAAACTGTAGCAATTTAGCAATTTCACGGCTGGAACTACAACATACAAAGTGGGTCACGACTACTGATTTACCCTTGTAAGGCCGCCCAAATCGTCCCAATGGAGGATAACGATCGGCGGTTGAAGGTCGCTGCGCGTTCGGTCTTTTCAGCGGGGAAAAAGGGGATTTTATTCCAATTCCTCGTTATCTGACTCCATTTAATTATAATTTAGAATTTGGGTTAGAATGCCATTTGGTTATTTGGTCATTCATTTTTAATAGTTTAACTACACATTTAAATATTCCGTTTAACCCTTTGTTGAAATTATACCCAACCTGAATAATTCCAGAGCAAGTCAGAATCAATCAAAGTGTAACAATTTATTTAACAGTCAGGTAAATGTATAAAGCCAATTACATAGTCAATTCAAAGGTAATCCATATATAACATCAAATACTCTGAAGTAAAGAATGAAATGTATACCTGACTTCTGAAAATTACATAATGCTGGCTATCTTGAGACATCCAACATTACGGGCTGACCGGTTTAAAGTGTCAAGCCCTGAGCTCTTTGCAACATTTCCTTAAATACCCAGAAACAAATGCACAAACTCTTTCAAATGTAAACACGAGTTCACAATGGGAATTTGCATTGATCAAGACTTGTATTGATGTAAAGACCAAATGGCTGAAAGCCACACCCACCATACTAATACAATATATCTCTAAACTCTTGAAACATTGATTATCTTTTGGTTAACTTCTGTGGAGTTGAGATATTTGTACCAGTCGCACTGAGACATTTCAAACGATACCAAACACATATAATACTGTATCGTGTGGATTGACATTGTAATAAAGAGATTCTGTGTGTGTTTTCAGTGATCTCAGCATGAAAGAGGGAAGGAATTGGGGGAGAGTGGGTCAAAAGGGAAAGATGTAGATTAGCTGATACTGAGGTGAGACTTGCGTTTCCAGTGGTGTGTGAGGGACAGTTCAGATGTTAATTTCCTTTATTTTCTTAGAGAGTCCTTGTTCTTCATTCAGACATTTCGGCATTTTTCAGTCTTACACCCTTGTCGATTACTTGTCAAAACTATACCCGAGTACTCATGGTTTATGTTACCGTGTTTGTTAATTCACAGCCTACATTATACAACATTATAATTAACATCTGCGTCTTTTTGTTGTTGAGCAATATGTGCATACATATATTAATACAAAGACATTTTAATGGTTAGCCAAGGGGTCTTATAAAACATTAGCCTCCTCATATAACATTTCACAGGTCTTGTAGCGTTAAAACAATTACGGATCTGTACTTGCATTAGAGGTCTTCACGTGTCCAAAATTTCTTAGCCGAACCCGAAAAGACCCGCGATGTTCTAAACAGAACCGTCCTGGACCCGTCTATTATTTCAAAAACTGGACCGGAACCCGTGCAGATCCGAGAAATGCCAAAAATATACTACCCGGAACCGGCATGGACCCGTCTATTATTTGATAGCTGGAACCGAACCCGGCGGGAAGACACAGACCTGACTGGACCCGATTGTCTCATCATTTTACACAATAACCTGCTGTTAACAAGTTAATAAACAAGCTGCGAAAAACAACTTTTTCTCAGTCAGCCTACTAGGCATGTGCCGATATCAATTTTTCATGTTGCGATTAATTGTTGAAGTTTTATCACGATATACGATATTATCACGATATTGAAATAAGTTGCAAAAAAAAGTTGCCATAGCATAACAGCTTTAAGAACTATTTTTGTAATAACAAAAATAACTGAATGTTTAAGACAATAATGCAGCTCTGGAAAAAAAATTAAGACCACTTAACATTGAGAAACAATGAGAAATCAATGTTATGTGGTCTCTTGATTTTTTTCAGAGCTGTAAAAGTACAATTTTCAAACAGATTAAAGTGCAAAAGAATTAGGCTATAAAGAACAACAGGTAGGCTAACAAATAAGGTCTCATTATTGAATGCATTCACTAAGATTGAGCAATAGCTACATTTGGTGCAGAAAGTATAATGTTTTTTGTAATGTTAGTTAAGAAATACTGATCATTGTTAGTTTTATCTTAGGTCCATTAAAAAGTTATTTTGATTTTGATTGTAATGTTATTAAACAGTAACTAAGAAATTAACATAGAATGATTAATTCTTTATAAGTATTTTTCATTGTCAGTTTGGTAATAATGAAGTCGGATGTCTCAAAGTTTTACTGAACAATAACAAATAATTAGAACAGTTCTAATCATTAAAGGGGGGGTGAAACACTCAGTTTCAGTCAGTGTCATGTCAATCTTGAGTACCTATAGAGTAGCATTGCATCCTGCATATCTCCGAAAAGTCTTTATTTTTTTTATAATTATATAAGAAAGATGCGCTGTTCCGAGTCTTTCCGAAAAAAGCCGAGCGGGTGGGGGCGTGTTGTGTGAGCGGAGCTAAATAATGACGTGTGCAGCAGCGCGCTGCAGTGAGGAAAGTGAGTCGCTCTGTGAGGAAAGTGATTCGCTCTGTGAGGAAAGTGATTCGCTCTGTGAGGAAAGTGATTCGCTCAGTGAGGAAAGTGATTCGCCCGCCGCGTGAGGAAAGTGAGTCGCTCTGTGAGGAAAGTGATTCGCTCTGTGAGGAAAGTGATTCGCTCAGTGAGGAAAGTGATTCGCCCGCCGCGTGAGGAAAGTGAGTCGCTCTGTGAGGAAAGTGATTCGCCTGCCGCGTGAGGAAAGTGAGTCGCTCTGTGAGGAAAGTGATTCGCTCTGTGAGGAAAGTGATTCGCCCGCCGCGTGAGGAAAGTGATTCGCTCTGTGAGGAAAGTGATTCGCTCTGTGAGGAAAGTGATTCGCTCTGTGAGGAAAGTGATTCGCTCTGTGAGGAAAGTGATTCGCTCTGTGAGGAAAGTGATTCGCTCTGTGAGGAAAGTGATTCGCTCAGTGAGGAAAGTGATTCGCCCGCCGCGTGAGGAAAGTGAGTCGCTCTGTGAGGAAAGTGATTCGCTCTGTGAGGAAAGTGATTCGCTCAGTGAGGAAAGTGATTCGCCCGCCGCGTGAGGAAAGTGAGTCGCTCTGTGAGGAAAGTGATTTGCCTGCCGCGTGAGGAAAGTGAGTCGCTCTGTGAGGAAAGTGATTCAACCGTCGCGTGAGGAAAGTGCTAATACAGATCGACCGCCGGCCTATCAGTGGGTAAGTCAGTAGCTACTGGTTATATCACCTGTTTAGCATCCTACAAGCCAGCGCTTTGATGGGCGTAGCCTGTTGCTTTCGCTCTCTCCCTCGCTCTCTCTCACGCGCTTCCGGTAGAATTGCCCGTAAGGCCCATACAAGGAAATTCCGCCCCCATTAACGTCAAAGGGGACGCATGATCTCAAAAAACTTGCCGAAACTTATGACTAACCGGAAGTAGTATTTTTGACAAAGAAATACTCCCATCAAACGTCCACCTTAACTTTTGAAACTTTGTCTATGTTTAGTATGGGATTCCAAGTCTTTAACAGTGTAAAAAGATCAGTATGCATGAAACAGCATTTCACCCCCCCTTTAAGGCATGGTGTAGTCCAGATTAAAACATAAAAAAGTTTGAAAATAAATAGCCTATTAAGTCTTTAAGTATTAAGTATTTGGTGCTGTGATGAACAACATTGAGATTACAAAAAACGAATGGCTGTTTTAAAAACTACACGCGTTTTTGTTTTGTTTGCGGAGGTTTCCGGGGTAACCGCAGTCCATCAGCGCCCTCTGCTGTCACTGAGCGGCACTTCAGCAGCGCGTCTCCTTCACCGGTTCAGTCATGTGCAAACGCACGTTGGGCTTGTTAACATCTGAGTGTCCCTTTGACGCAGAATACAGCGGTGTTGAGCATTTATACGGTTGATGGGCAAAGTATTCTTGAGTGCATTATAAAAAAAATTGAAATTGTTAATAAATTATTATTTATGATATTTTAAAGTGCCCACGATAACAATATCGTGCATATTCATTATCGTGATAAATCGCATTATCGAAAATCGGCACATGTCTACAGCCTACCTAGCGATATATAGCTGTTGTCTCCCTTCCTTGTACCTTGATTGTGATGTATTACAATATTCCTCTGTAATTGTTCCAAGCATGCTTAATTCACTCATCATTTCAGCTGTAAAAGTCAACTTTATTTGACAGTGACTTTATTTCACTAGCAGAACTTTAAGATTAAACAAGACGGTTCATTCATATTATTTTTAAAGTCATTACAGTCACTGTGGAAGCTCGGGTTGCCATAGAAACATGATACGTGCTTGAGACTGCACTCGCGCGTCAGATGGAGCAACCTGAAAATTGAGCTTTTTTTTACGCAATTTGAACATGACAGAAAACATTTATGTGACAGTTCACCTGAGGTCTTGTTGCTGATTTGAAATATATTCTTGAGTACATTATTACCGCGCGCACGCATTAAATCTGCCCGCTTTCTAAATGGCTGAGAGAGACAGAGCTTGTGTTTTTGTTGTTGTTGTGTATTTCTAAAACTCATTTCTCGGCTCACACTTTTCTTATCCTAATTTAGCAATTTGTAAGTTACACAAAATACACGAGCCGTGCTGACTCTCACGGCCATGTGTTCTCAGATTCCGATTAACGTATTACATAGGCTACAACGTTAAACAGACCCGGATCTCGGGTCCATGGGTCTCGGGTGCCCCGTGAAGACCTGACACTGTGTAACTTTTTTATTCTTAGCTAAAAACACTCAGTTCTTTCAAAAATATATGTGCTCATTAATGTATATTTACTTCTTTCAAGTAATTTCTCGTAAGTTTATAATATGCCATTGAAAATACATACGGGTGAGGGGTTCGAATGCCGGTCGCCATGTTGCTCCTCCATCTTGAAAGTACATTAGCCAAAGAGGGACATACCCGTAAATTCAAGCTTCGCCTTTCGCATTTTAACACTCGATGGCACCGTGTTGTATGTGAAGAGGGGGATTGCCATGTTAATCTTGGACTAAATCAGCCACCGTAAGAGTTAAAACGAAATCAGAATTGAGAGGAACAGAAACTATTATTCACTGGATGGTCATATACCTTTACACCGCTAGATGGAGGAAAATATCACACAGTGGAGCTTTTGAAGGTGCACTATGCAACTTTCCGTCCACTGGAGGGCGCCTATTCAAAACAAAGGCATAGTTTGATGACGCCAAGTGTGAGCGCAGCATCTTGGGAAATGTGGTCTTCACCTCACAGCCGGTGGAAAATAGGACTCGGGCAGAAATCATGTTCATGGATGCGGTTATTAACGTTACTGTAGTGTAAAACAGAGCAGGACCGAGTGATGTGGAGCTGACCACGGCCGCTAGACTGATTGTTATACAAACACACGGCTCGCGAGTACCGGGACTTTTATTATGACGGGACGCGACACAGTCGCGGGGGCGCACACTTCCGCTTTTTCCGGTCATGATTATGAGGTAAAGCAGCTCTGTTTATCATATTAGATACATTTAAGTGTGTTTAAAATGATGTTATGACGTTACTCTGTGCGTTTGCTCGGCGCTGCTCTGACATGTTCACACTGCTAAGAGTAAATCGCTTCTGCAGAATAAAACCGAGGGTAACGCAGATATGACGCCATTGATAGGCGACTCCCTCAAACGCTATGCTGACACGTCCCGGTCCTCAGTTAAAATAGCAATTTTCTCACAATTTACAAATAGTTGGAAACTTCTGGGATATTGTAGGTACTCAACTGAACAAAATATATAACACTGGCCTAGTGGTTTTGGATATTTTACTGCAAAAATACTACATAGTGCACCTTTAACGTTAAATTTTTTAATGTGCATGTGAATATCATTTTGTTATCTTTCAGACATAGTAAAATATTGTTTTAGTCACTCAGTATGTATTTTTTATGTTAAAATTGTGTAATATTTATAAATGTATATCCATTTTATTTGGATATACACACACTCTTCTGATTGGCTGTGATCTCTGATTGACTTTGAAACATCTCGTAGTCCTGTCTGTTGTGGACAGACAAATTGCTTGTCGCTGGAATCGCATCACATCTAGCAAGGACACGGTGTTAAGCTAAATTTGTATTTAGTAGCTGCCTTAATGCAATCTTCGACAGAAATTTTAGTTGCATTAGAATATGTGAACAGATGTGGATAATTAACTCATGTTTACAGTAAGCGGTGGGTGAAACAGTTTACAGATAATCTCAGGATGACTGATGTCTGTTTGAAGACTTTGGTGAGTGTCAGATAAAGAAGTGATGCAATTGTGCTCTTCCTCCAGTACAATCCCTATGTGCCTAATCTTAGCTAGAACCGTTGCAACACTAGAGACTTGTTGA